>NC_056739.1:1943725147-1943812647 GCF_019279795.1 Protopterus annectens | reverse complement strand
GTTCAAACTATTCAGTTTACTTAAGAGATTCCCGGGCATTTTTGAATGAACTGTTTTTATTAAAAGATGTAGACCCTAACTGGTTACTTGTTACCCTGGATATTGAATCTTTGTATACCAACATACCTCACAAGAAAGGTTTTGAGCTTGTAAAATGCTTTTTTACTAATTGCACCACTTTTTTAGCTACAAAGACTGATACTATTTCCAAATTGATTGAAGCTGTCCTGTGCAATAATTTCTTTCATTTTAACGAGAAACTTTATCAACAAGTAAGAAGCGTGACCATGGGAACTAAAATGGCACCTGCTTATGCAAATTTGTTGCTGATTTCATGGGAATTCCACTCATTGGTACATCTGGCAGGGTTCCACCTTATTAAATTATATTGTCATTATATTGATGATATCTTCTTCATATGGCAGCGGTCTATAAATGAATTACACACTTTTGTAAAATCTCTTTAGGACAGTATTGGATTCTTAAATTTTGTTCTCTCAGGGGTGGGGTCTTCGGACCATTTTTTTGGATACGGAGGTTTCACTAGTTGCCAGTTCTCTGCAATCTAATGTTTCTCGTAAGGAAACTTCCAGAAATAATTTTCTTGACTACACGACTCAGAACCCACACTTCATGAAGACTAACATAGTTAGGAGAACAGTTCATTAGACTGTCCTGTATTGTCAGCAATGATCTAATTTTTTTGGAGGAATGTGACTTTCTTACTAATTTATTTGTTGAAAGGTACTACCCTAGACAGGTATTTAACACGGTTTCCTTTGATGTTCAACAAGCATGTTCTAGAAAGTACAAACCTGTACTTAAATGCGGATTCACACCTACTTGTAAAGACACTAAAGAGACTGATCATTCTCTTAGGTTTCCTTTTCCTATTAGTATTGACATGAAAAATATCAGACACATTATTAACAGAAACTGTGACATTGTAACAAATAGTAGGGACCTTGCTAATGCTCTCTGCAGTAGCCCTTGTTTTTCATCTAAAAAACAGAACTCCTCATTGTTCTTTTGATAACAATGACAAACCTTTTTTTACCAAAAGTATTATTAACAATGTGGGTCCACCAGGAATGTTTGCCTGTGGGAAACATGCTACTTATAATTACATACGGACAGGCACTGAATATCTTTTCAAACACTGTAATTTTATTGTGTTTTTCTTAGACATTTTGACTGCCAGAGTGTTAGTGTGGTTTATGCTGGTATTTGTAACACATGCTAATGTTTTTATGTTGGGAAAACTTATAAGAAATTGTCTGATCACATTAAAGATCATTACACTGCTATTAGACGCAGTGACTTAAGAAAAGCATTAGGTAAACATAGTGTTCATTTTCCTAACTTCCAGAGTTTCAAATTTATTGTGCTTGAACAACTGTATCCTTTTTTTGGGAGATTGGGAAACTTTTCTCGAGGTACAGGAGCTTAAGCTCATGAAACACAAAAGCACTTGTGAAGCAGTGTGTCCAGTGCAAAATAAGCAATTTATTAAAAGGCCATCAAAAAACGTAATGCTTTAACTGAATCATTGCGTTTTCATTTCAAGACTTCTTCAGAATATTGCTCTTATAAACTTAGACAGTTGCTGAATAACAGGGTTTGTGTTACATGCATGTTCTGAAGGATCTGAAGTCTGAAACTAGTGAACATGGTAACCAAAAGACTTTATTTATGAATTGCTTTTCTGGGTGAAAGTCTCTTTTTTTAGTCTTTTTTGAAGACCAGATTTGTGTGGTGTGTTGTGTTGCAGAAGTATTAATACATGTTGAGACCTTTTTTAAGGTTATCTGTCATCTTTGATTGGTTATTGGCTATGTTTTTATCAGAGTTTCTTCTGTGGAGAGTGTGATGTGCCTTTTGTTTTCTACCTATGCCATAGAATCCATGATGCGCAGGAGTTTTTGTTAAAATCATTATAGAGGAAAATTTGATCTTGAATGTACTGTATTTTTATGCTAATAGTTTGTGTCCTCACAACTGGTGGCAGCAGTGATTCTTATGTCTGTTTATTTAGCGACTTCAGATTTCCTAGAAAACCGCAAATTTTATGAGGAACAGATCCAAAATATGAGGTAAAAATCTGTACAATCTGCAAATATCTGGAGAGCTGAGAGCTGAGAGGTATTTCAGTCGCATATATTAATAAAAGAAAGTTCAGGTGACCAGCCTTTTTTCCATTGGTATATGCTCAATTTACAATGGACACGCTGGTTGGGCTGACCAGTCAGTGTGCTCGTTTTGGAATGTGAATGGCCAGTCATTGTATAATATGAAATTTACAGTTTTACATAATCATGATATTACACTTGTTATTATTATTACACCTTTGTATCTTTGTTTTACAACATATAAATAAATGTTGTAGTCCCGATCTGGTGACTGTTATGTTGTCAAGAGAAATGTGCCATAATGTGAAGTACATTGGACAAAAATTACACATGTCCAGTTCCATAAGTTTTGATGTTGTTACTTGCTTATCATATATTCTTTTTACAGTTATGTTGGTTCACATCTGTCATTACAGTGATGCATAGTTGTTTCAAGTGTCTGCCTTTAAGACTGATAGAGATATGTGACACATCAATACATTCTGTAAAGCAGTAGATAGTTTTGGTAATATAGGATGACTTGCCATGTGTATTACATCCACATACATGTCTGTACTGTGAGAGTGACTTCCTTTCCATAACCTTCATTATGCTTTAGTAACATTTACTGTGCATAGTTTAAGCTGTAGTTTGTTATGCAATATATATACGCAGATGACTACTGTCATGTTTTGTAACAGACTCATCATAGCAACACATTGTACTGGCTCACAACATGTACATGATGCCTGCCTATGTATGTAATGGAAATATACTTTAACTGGCATATGCATTTTTGTGCATACCTTATCACTGATTAGGTTTTATTTCAGACATGTGCATATGACTGTGATGCACATTACACACCATGTTATGATTTATTATGGATTGGTTCTATGCATAACATCACATAAGATGTTATGCTTGGATAAAGTCAGACAGTAGTCTAACATCACATACATAACAATTACAATATGTAGATTGTATAATTTTGTATGTGTTTTCATGTATTAATTGATTTTAGACTAATACCTATTATGTATGGAAAATACTTTGTTCTTGTGATCAAATATGACAGAGTGTGGGACCTGTGGATTACAACAACTATGATGTGCCAGACCACAGTCAGTCGAGTCGGACTCCGAGCACCAGGACATGACCATGACAGGGGCAATGATGATGACAACAGACCAGGACCTGCATGTGCCATTGTTCCTGTGGCTCAGCTTAGAAGACATCCACCATGCCAGGAAGATGATTTTCAAGACCAGATCTGGGACATAATGACAGATGTCTTTCAGACATAAATGATGGACATGATGGGTAACTTCTTTCAGGACATGACACGGGTTATGTACAACTCTTTCCAGGAGATCATAAGAGAAATCTTTCGTGATGTTTGACCTCATCAGGATGGTTCTTCAGGAATGTAAGTGTTATCTGTGTGATCCAGTTTTGTAATGCTGCTGCCATGGTGTTTTCCATATTCAGATCTGTACAGCCTAGGCACACTTGTGTCAAATACCATAATATGCACTGCACATATCAAGTTATATGTGGTTTTATCTTTCTGTTGCAGTATGACACACATTATCAAATGACACATGCATTACCATTATTGTTTACATAATCATGACATGCTGACATTACTGTATATATTGTTCTATAAGGCAGGGGTGCTACTCCTTCAGTCTGTATGTATGTGTACTCCTATGCAGGCAGTATAGCATAATATTGTCATGTCCCATACACTCTGGCCCCATATGTGACAAGTATGACTATTGCAATAAGCATAATGTGAGTGGGACACAATTAATAAACTTTTGTTGTTCCTGTCTATACTTGTGAAAAATGACATCAACTCAAATGCTACATGATTCCCATTCTTATCACATGACACAGTGAGGTCAGTCAAGTGTGTTTATTTGCACATGTCACCCATGTGACAGGTACACATGAACATGTATCCTTCACATACTGCATTGACATTCACTGGTCCCTTAGTGTATATATGGAGGTAATGCTCTGCTTAGCATCAATCATGATTCCTTTTTTTATTCATATCTTGCTTATAACACTAGCCTATCTTTCTGAAAGTAGCTTACATTAGGACATATGTACACAGGTTAGCATACATGTCTGGGTGTAGGACTTTGTAGTACATATGCACTGATTTATATGGATGCACATGTATATGGCATAATATGATTGGCACACAAACGCCTTTGTAATATGTAACGATGAATGTGCATATTCCATTTTGTTATGATGTACTTGTACACAAAGGACTGTCCTTTGATCAGTCCTAGACATGTACAGTGATATTTATGTCAATAATGGTGATTGCACTACCTGTTGTATTCAGTTTGCATGGCAGTATAAATATATGGGTATGTAATAGTCAAAACTAGTTTTGTTGTGTACCCATGTCATTTATTTATTTGACATTTGTTTACTGGAAAAGTCTAACTGGGCCAGAAAGTGCCCATTTTCAGTGGAGGCACCGGGAGAAAAGCTCCACAGTCACAGTCTTTCAAAAATCAATCAAAGATATTTTAAATAACAAAGTATCATGTCACACTACTCTTTGCTGTTTAATTGTTGCATATTACTGTGTTGTTTGTGTCATTTGTACATAGACGTGTTTATACCCATCCCCAATGCACTATGCATGTGTCAGATGTTGTTCATTTACTTTAGTGCATCTTGTAAAGACTTGCAGTCCATGTTGTGCTGTGGGCACATATATGTGCACTTGTGTCAGCTTAGCTATGGTTGTCCTGCTTTAATCTGTGCCTACTTTGTCTTGCTGGCATTTCCTCACTGGTGTGGGCCTATGTTGTCCTTTTTCCTTCCCTATAATAGCTTTGCCCTACTTTTATCACATGCACATGGCATATGTTATGTGTACGTTTACCTTCCTAAATGTATCATCTTTGTAATGTAGTTATACTGGCACAATATGACCTTGTGTCACCATGATGAGTATCATACCCATGCAAGACATATTCACACAAGGTGTTTTTCAGTTGAGTAGATTCCATCAGTCTCTTGCACCTGTATTAAAAACCAGAGCTTTGAAATTGTAGAAGGCTTTTAAAGTTCTGATGCTTTAAATGTTATTTGGAGTAATTATTAATTAAATTATTCAATTTATTTTATGTATTTAAGATGGGGTAGAGTGTATTGCTTTTATTCTGAAGAAATCTTGGCATGGACCAAGATGAAAGTGCTCAATAAATTTGGTTTGAATCAATGTTCATATATTTTGGACTCTTGGACTCTCGGGATCACCAAATCAGTTCTTCCTGTTTTTCAAAAAAATATATTATGTGTATGGTTACCTTCCTAAATGTGTCATCTTTGTAATGTAGGTATACTGGTACAATATGACCTTGTGTCACCATGATGAGTATCATACCCATGCAAGACATATGCACACAAGGTGTTGGCAATTGAGTAGATTCCATCAGTGTTTATGCTGTACTTGTGTGTTGTGAATTACCTATATATTTCTATGCTACCTGCCTATGCACAAGCTTGCATTCCTTAGCTTTCATTATCATATAGATATCACCATTTACTTAATAATCTATGTCATTGGTGTGGGTATATGTGATGAGCCTTCTTTCGGTTTGGCTTATGAATTATGATCGCATGCCACACGTCTGTGTTGTATACCTGAACACCTATATGTGTTGCCTCTAGCATTTCTCCTGTGTTTGTGGGGTGTATACTTATTTATTTATCACATTACTCTTTGTCTATGGTACTTTTGTTTGGTACTGTGCTTAGTTGTTTGCCTTTCTCATGCAGGGCTGGAGTTTGCAGTCTGCCCTCCACTTGTCTGCTCCTGTATTTGCTCATCCTTGCTGTTGTTTGGCTTATATTTGCACAGCTGACAGGCTAGTGGATGATTGAATTCAATATCCATTGTGTACTGCAATGATAGCAATCCCCATTTAGCGTTATCTAACTCACACCTACCATCAGTTATATACATTCTGGTATGAATGTCATACAGTTTGCAACATCCTGCCAATGACTTGTGCTTTTGTATATATGTATTTTTACATTGCACCATGTCTGATATGCATCCCTACCCTGTTTGTCATTTTTACTTCACCCATGTGTGCTGTTTGTTTAACTTACTTATCCTTTATGTGTATTCCCAAACCTGGTCTGTTATGTCTTGTGGTATTTGCTATATGTTTGTACCTATTCTTTTGCCCAGCTCCTCTTTCCATATCCTTTTCATGCCTTCTATTCTCAAAAAAGGGGTGTGTTCCAACCAAAAAAAAATGTCCATGCCCGTTACTTTCCCTCTGACCTTCCTATTCCAGAGGCTTTGTGCCACGAGAATAGGGGACTGTGATGGTCATCCTCCTTCATAAAAAGAGGACCTTCAACAGATCCTGGAAACTACAAACACATTAGTCTTACTAATTTTATTTGCAAAGCTATGGAAAGAAATATCATGGAAGTTATTAACAAGGGCAATGGAGACCCTCAGACACTGTATTCATTCCAGTTTGGCTTTGTCAAAGGAAGGTCATGCTTACTGAACCCAGTGGACTTTTGGAAAAAGTCACAAAGTCAATGGATGCAGGAAAAGCTGTGTATACTGCGTATCTAGATCTGGCTAAAGCATTTGATACAATACCCATTTGGGCATTGTCAACAAATTTATGGAACTAGGCATAAATCTCTTTATAATATGCTGGATAGCTAGCTGGCTAAAGGATAGGATCTAAGAGGGTAGGATCAGTGAAGCACATCCATGAAGAGGTTGGTCACCAGTGGAGTCCTTCAAGGCTCTGTGCTGGGCCCGTTCCTCTTTGGCATCTACTTCTCAGATGTCAAAGCCAATGTCAAAGACCTCTGGCTGACAGAGTTCTCAGAAAATTGCAAACTAGGAATAGTCATCAAATCTACCTAAGATAAGAATACCCTTCAGTTAGGTCTGACACAGACTAATGTTTGGTGCCAAAGCCATGGATTAAATATCAATGCCAAAAAAATGCATTATAGTACCTTTTGGAAAGTCAGACACCTTGAGCAACTACATCATCAATAACACACCCCTAAAAGTGTACTAATGTAGATAGAAGCCTAACCTTCAACCAACATGCGTACAAGATACTATGAAAATCCTTCTATGTTGTTCAGCTTATAAGTAAGGGCATGGCATCTGGGTCCAGACAGGCTATTGTACCACCATCAGACCCATCATATCAATCATCAAAGCCCCCTTTGGTATATACCTGACCAGAGATATGCAGCCACTGGAGCAACAACAAAGGTTTCTTACAAAAGGAATACAGAGAGTAGACAAAATGTCCTATGCTGACTGCCTCAAAGCCCTGTCTCTTTATTCTGTATCATACAGACTACTAGGAGGTGATTTCTGCTTGGCATACAGGGCATCCCTGGACCCTGTTTTGATAAACTATTTGTACTTCCACAAAACAAACAGTATCAGAACTACTAGGTCAAAAGACCAAAATTTTGCTTGCGACATAAATGGGACATGTTGGAGAGCCAGATATGTTTCTCAGAGAATTTCATTTCTTTAGAACAAGCTCCGGTCGGTATGAAGCAGAGTTCCTCCCTAACTTTATTTAAGTGCAACTTGGACCAGCAGATGGGCAATCATAAATTTACCCCTGGTCTGATGCCTATGTCTCTGATGGACAGAGGCAGTCAGTAAATCACCCCTATATAAATCAAATTTGTTGGCCACATTTGGGTTGTATACTAGGCTTATAAGGACCCTAGTGGTTGTTAGCCTAGTATATACCTATGAAATATGAACATACCTCATGTGTGCCCCTCTTCTTCAACCTCAACCCATATCTGCTTTTCTATCACCTTATTTCCTTTGGTGTGTGTTACTTCTGTTCCCCACATGTCCCACACCCATTGTTAGCTACTGCTAGCTATGGTGAAGTGGCTGTGATTGCCCTTAGTCTAACTTAATTAATTTTTTTATTAGAAATTTTGTGAATTACACCAGATTCCACAAATTGTAAGGGGTGCATTTATATATGTCTGCATACGGATTATGACGATATCTGTAAGTATTTGCAGATATTTGTCATTTTTCAGACAGAAAGGCTGATGCACACCTGTCTTCATTTATAACTTTCCACATATTAATATAATCTCTGTTGGGCTTATATAAATTCTGTAGATGTGCACTGGTGATGCACATACATACATTATTTTATGAACAACTTTTCCTGGAATACATATTTGACATGATTGATTGTGGTTCCCTGGCATTGCTGGTTATATCAGCCTTGTACTGAGGTGCACTCCATAGGCTTGGGCATATTTGCATTAAGTGGTTATCTACAATTCTTGTGTGGAACTCAGGGGATTGCACCAAGTTCTGTAAACTTTATGGAATCTGACACACAGTCTTGCTTTATCAAGATTACCAGAGCTCTAACGTTGCTGTCTAACATTAATACACCCTATTTTATGTGCATTATTAAAACCTACCGAATTCACAATATATTTGACAGTATTTCATTTTTTCCTTGTCCCACTTGTGGAGATTATTTTATTTTTTATTTCACTGTTATGTCACCAGTAGTTGTTTTATTAACAACTTCTATTTTTTAATAAATCTGCTTCACTTCTTGCAGCAATACATATTAATCTTTTGTTTTATGAAATCAAAGGGGGATATCTATTCTTTCGGCAGCATGCTGTCTGTCTTGTGTGCTGCTCATTAATTCAGTCTTTTCTGCAGTGTTTCTTACTAGTCTCACCAGCCACCCTTCTAATATATTCCTAATAATGTGGTGTAGATGACAGCTTTTGTACTTCAAAATATGTCTCCTGCATATTTTAAATAATCTAGTTTTGCAGACTCCACAAATTTTAGTTTTCAAGATCAATAAACAAAGTGCATCTGCTTCTCATTATTACGGTGTAAATAATCCACAAAAAAACAAAAAATGAGGACAAGATTTCATTCTGTCCTTACAGTATAAACATGTCATCAATTAAGCATAAGACCAGAATCATGGTGTGACTACAAGTGGGAGATAAAAACACATTGTCTGGTTCCTGTTTCATCACATATGCATTATCATTACATGGGTCCATGGTGGAGATATTCTTTTCATCATTTGGTACATTGTGTCATGAATATAAAACATTTCTCTATAACTTTTTCCTCAGCCTTTCTGGTAAAATGAATAGTTTACTGACTTAATAACCATCTAAGAAAGGCAGATCCATTTATGTGGTATAGTTACAGTGATTTCTCATAAAGTGTAAACAGTACACTGTGGTTTTCCCTGTCAGAGGCTGGCAGGATCTGGAAAAAAAAAACATTTACTATATTATATGAATCTTGCTTTTTTGCACAAAGGTCTTAGTGGAACCTGCAATGTAAATTATTATGAATTGGTTGGCTACAGTAGTACAGGTGGCTTTGTAATAAACTGATGGATTTTAGGAGTGCTAAAATGTCTGTATGCAAACATTTTGCCCTGAGCTGATCCAATGGTCTGGGAGTGTGTCACTATAGCTTCATAGGTGCATACTAGATCAATCTATCTAAATACACACACACATATATGTATATGAAAAAAGAGTGAATGGGTAGAGTTAAAGAGTCAGGAAGAAGTGTAATATGTTCTCTGCATACTTTATAGTTATTCTCATTTTTATGAGTTCAATAGCTTTGTCCCACAATGTACTATAGTGAGTGGCAGTTTCAGAGGTCTAGACTTCTTTACTCCAAGAAATTCATATGAAGTCACATGCTTTAATTAGTCAATTTTGTAGTTAATATTCTTGATACGCAAGTGTCCTAATTATCCCTGTTATCTGTTCTGTGGACATAAAACTGGCCTATTACATTGTAATGTTGTAACATAGGTTCATAGGAGTGTACTAGGTTAATGGCCCTGGAGCCTTTACAAGCTTAGCCCATAGGATTACCCTGGCATCGTGCCACCCAGCCTTAGTTCCTAGTGCCTCTGTCGAGTAGAGCCACTGGAGTGATCCCCGGGGTGAATTTTCTATTTCACATCCACTCATCAAGATTTCTCTTGAAGAGGGCCAGTGAAGTGCTCTGCTTGACATGTATGGGAAGTCTATTTCATAGCATGTGCAGTCTCTGGGTTATGAACCTGTCCCTCCAGCATGTTCTGTTGCTTGTGGTAATGAGGTTGAGGTCTCTGGAGCATGTGGTGCGGAGGGATTGGGATTTCTTTAGATGCAGCATTTCTAATAGAGCTGGGTCAGACATGGCTTTGTAAGTCAAGCAGAGATCGCCTCTAAGTAGGCGATATGAGATAGAGAATAGTTGGAGTTTTTTTAGTCTGTCCATGCAGAAAAAGTGTTTAAGGCCTAGGATCCTCTTTGTGAGGTACTTTTGCAGCCTCTCCAGTTGTTGCAGGTGTCTAATGAGGTACATGCCAAATGGGGCATTGTACTTGATGATTGGCCTAATGAGGGAAGAGTAGAGGGAGACAATGACCCCTTTCTTCCTGGATGCAAGACCCTTAGTAATGAAATGTGCCACATAGAAGGACTTTCTGACCACAGTGATAACATAGTGGTCACAAGAAAGTTGCTGCCAACCTGTGTTCCCAGATCTCTTATAACACCTTCTGTATTCAGTGGACTACCATCAATGTGGTAATTCAAGGGAACCAGGTTTTTCCCAAAGGGGATGAAGACACATTTTTTGGCACTGAGCTTAACGCCATAGTTCTGACACCAGTCGCTGATCTCATTGTGGCCTTTCTGTAGGATGTCAACATCACTTGGGGAGTTAATAATAGCTCCCAACTTGCAATCATCTGCGAACCTTGTCAGCCAGAGTCCCTTCATGTTGGCCTGGACTTCAGAGAAGTAGATATCAAACAGGAGAGGATACAGTTCCGAACCCTGTGGGACTACACTCGTGACTGGTTGGCAGTCTGACTTGGAGTCAGCTACTTTCACACTGTGGGTTCTATCTGTGAGCCAGTTTGCAACCCACCTAGTGATATAGGGGTTGATGCCTAGCTTAGTAAGTTTTTCTATGATTCCTGAGTGGGGAATGGTATCAAAGGCCTTGGCCAGATCAAGGTAGGCTGTATGAACCACCTTACCTTCATCCACAGCTCTGGTGACTGACTCAAGGAAGTCGACCAAGTTGAGCAGGCATGATCTATCCTTCACAAAACCAAATTGCGTAGGATCCAGAGTTTGGAGAGTCCCTATATCCTTGTTTATTAGGTCCATGATGATGCGTTCCATAGCTTTGCATATCAGTCTTGTCAGGCTAATGGGCCGATAGTTCCCGGGGTCTGTAGTTGCTCCTCCTTTGTGGAGAGGGATGACTGTAGCAGTGTGCCATTTGGTAGTGACAAAGCCTGAGGTGAGGCTGTGATTGAACAGGGCACACAGGTGAGGTGCCAGTTCACTCTGTAGTTCATGTAGAACACAGTCAGGGATACTGTCAGGTCCCATAGAAGCTGTATTCTTGGCCTTGGACAGTGCTGTTTAACCTGTGCAGCAGTAATACTGGGAGCCTGGCAGTCTGCTGGTATTGTGATTGGTCCTTTGGTGGGGGTGAGGGGTAATGTAACACTGAATCTGTCCACCAGTATATTTGCAATATCTGTTGGCTCGGTATAGGAGGTACCATTGTGCAGTAGCTCAGTGCAAATCTGGGTATTGCCATGGAGATTCTTTATATAACTATAGAAAGCCTTGTGGTTGTTTTTACTATCTGCTGCAATTTTGTTTTCATAGCTAGCTTTAGAGGATTTGATGAGGGATCTTAACCTTTTGTTGAGGCTGATAAGGGAGTTTTTCCAGTCTTGGGACTTCACCTTATTCTGCATCGGTTTCCTCCTTCTGTTGTAGAGTTTGTTTATGGCAGGGGACCACCACATTGGCTTCCTTTTTTTTTTAAGGAGAATGTCTTATTTCTATTGGGTATGACAAGATCCATGCATTTGTGTATGTGTTCATAAAGTTCATTGGTGTATGACTTGGCAGTCATGCAACTATTCTCTATTTGCGTGGGTGCCGTGAAGTTAGCTACTTCTGTTTTTAGGAGCCCAAAGTAAGCTTTGGAGAAGTTTTTCATGGTGGTTACCTTTGTTGGGGGGGGTGGGAGGGATGTGGATTTCCAAGGTGATAAGCTTGCGATCGGATCTCACCAGGGAGGAGTTGACTGTTGGTGTAGAGCAACGGTCACCCATGTTAGTAATGACCAGGCCAAGGATGTTGCTACCTCTAGTGGGGGTAAGAACAAGCTGGTCCAAGGCATTGGAATTAATGAATTCTAGAAAGCTTTGGGCAAGTGTGTTGGTACATGAGTAGTTTTCCCAGTTAATGAAGGGGTAGCTGAAGTCGCCCAGTATGAGAGTGTTAGGCTGGACCCTAATATTCTCCAGGGTGCTTAGGAATGTGGAGTGTGAATCTTGGGACATGGTTGGGGACCTATAGCAGGCTATGACCTGAATCGCTCTTTTACCCAAGGTTAGCTGCACCTGAAGTATCTCAGATGCATTATATTGGGCTAATAAATAAATTAAATAAATAAATAAATAAATAAATGCAAATGGTGAATTGTTATAACTGGATAAGTAAAATGATTGGGTCATACGTGCCAAAATATAAAAAGCCTTTTTGAGAATCTTGGGTACTGTCAGGAACAATTTATAAGACAATATGAGAGACTGAATTTCCTAGTTAAGGGTAGGGGTTAACAAACATTATTTTGATTTAAGTGAGGTTTTGATTATTTCAACTGGCCACTGTATGGTTAGGGAGTTTGAGAGGACAGGTCACAATTTATTGATATTGGGTAGAAACAATAAAACAGTACTGATGGACTGACATGGAGGCATAGCTTGAAGGAAGGAATTAGGGCTTTCATAGAACTATATCAAGAACATTCCCCAGGGCATGATGCCAGTCAGTAGTGTAAGAAGTCCCATCCCCACATATAGTACCGCTACCCTCCCAAAAAGAAAGGGGTAATACAGCCAATGGCATGCAGCAACAAGTAATCTAGGTTGGCAAGAGTATTACTGGTTTTCTTCAGTGAGGCTTGAGATAACACTTGATTGAAAGGAGGAAGTAGGTCGTACTTGGCTTTCAGTTGTCAGCAGACTTCAGTGTCCCACTGTACGTTTATATTGTAGGTCAACTTGGTACCAAGGTTAACATGTTTAAGATGTTACTCAAGGTGAATCCTTCATTTGGGAATATAGTGTGAATAAGAGTACTTCGTTTAACTGAAGAGGAAGTAATGTAAGGGTCTAGTATACCTAATTTGATTACAGAAGAAAAAACAGCCCCACCAACACAGCTAAACGCATATATATTTTACTAACAATCAAAACAAATAAAAGCTATTTCATTTCTTCCACTTCAGTTGAAGTTGGGGACACATTAAATTCAACTGAAGTGGCAGAAATGAAATGGATTGCCACTCTGCAGGCTGATAAAGCTCCTGGCCTAAATGGGATTGTACCTTTAAGACCTGCATTGAAGGCACAAAGAGTACCACATTAAGCTTAATTATTTCTGCTATCTCATTTGCTATTGCATATTTTAAATTTGTAGTGTTCTTTTGTTGTAATAGATCTGATGAAGCACTTGTGTGAAAGCACTTTATTTGTTTTGATTGTGTTAAAATATATGCTTTTAGCTGTGTTGGTTGGACTGATTTTTATTTAGTGGCTATTTTATGCTAAAGACCAACCTTTGGCTGCTGTTGTATTTTTTTACTTATTTTAATTTAATTATTGACTATGTTTTTTTTTCTTTTCAGCTGGGTTGTTGACCCTGCAAACACCTAAATCTTGTTAGGCAAAATTAACTACTGCATCAAAAAAGAGCGATTTAGTGAGTTGTAATATGAAGGAACTCGCAAGAGTCCAGGAGGGTCCAAGAGAAGAAGAAGAAATATTATTTGTAGAGATGAGTCACAGTTGTGTGATATACCTCCAAAAAAAAAAAAAAAAGACACAGAGCAAGAAAATGTACGGATGACATATTGGACATTGAGTAGACATTAGGATGTCAGTTAACTTTTTCAGCACCATAAGAGGAAGGAACACAATAGATGCTACAAGGGTGGGAGAGTAGCTTAGTAAACCAGTCTGCTGAAGAATACTTAGAAGAATTTTTAGAGGCACTTCCTGAAGACAGTAGGTCAAGGCTTTTTAACTTAATTTTCAAGAAAGGTTTTGGTTCAGCACAAATTAACCCATCAGATAAGGTCAGTAGGATCCAACAGGGTGATAGTGGATCTTCTCAGATTGATGTTTTTGAGGATACAAAGGTTACAGGGAATTTGAGCAATCAGCTAGTAGGGGGTGTCCAACATGTAGAACCAAGGTTAGAATAACTACTTGTCCTGATGGGATTTAGACTCAACAGCACAAGCAAAAAGGACAACTGCCTTCTCCCTTAGATGCCGTGATTTAGAAGGTGAGAAATTGCAGAGAAAAATTTGTAGGACATTTGGAGACACACCGTTTTTCAGATGTGTCAACAGTTACACAACAGTGGGCAGCTCAGTTGCATGAATGGTAGTGGAACAGCCCAGAATAGGTAATGTATAACAATATTGAAACATAGCAGCTTGGGGTTTGAAACATGACATTACAGTTTCTCAATATGTGCTAGTAATAAATTATGCATTACATTGACTCTACTTCCATTGCGTGGTATGTGGAATTAAACATATCCTCCTGGAGCTATAAGCTGAAACATATATGCTTGATAAAATATCTGCAGAAAGAGGAAAACATAAAATGAAAGCATTAGGAAATAAATGTTTTTCAATTGATGATTTGCTGGTGACAGATAATGATACAATGGCAAACACAGATGGAAAGAATAATAAAATAATCTCCTCCTAAACCCAATCAAATGAACAAGAATATTCAGACTGATTGCACATTCCCTGTTTAGAAAGGTCCCTGATGTGAGATAGGGTGTTTCCAGTGTTACTAATGTTAGTGACAATATAACTTCCACACTTCAAACTAACAACAATGGATTTATTAACCACTGTTCAAAATATGAT
This sequence comes from Protopterus annectens, assembly GCF_019279795.1. Lineage (NCBI taxonomy): Eukaryota > Metazoa > Chordata > Ceratodontiformes > Protopteridae > Protopterus > Protopterus annectens. The sequence continues at coordinate 1,943,797,473 of NC_056739.1, read as the reverse complement.
AATGGGATTATGAGGAAAAATATGTGGATTACCTCTCTACGTAACTATCAGATAAAACCATTAGCTTGGCCTGAAGCAAATAGAGACCAAGGGGCATCAGTGCTACAGGAAATGGAAGGACCATTGCCTGATGGTACACACATGCCTAGTATATTGGAGGAGCCAGGGATCGCATCTTTCAGTGAGGGAGTTGGAGCTTCCATGATGGAACTCTGGCTGGGAGCACTATGTGGGTCTGCAGTGTCAGGACTGTTGTCATCCTGTCCATGGATTGGTGTACCACATCAGCAGCATGTATGGGAACCCTGCTATACTTCCCATATTGCATTCTAGTAGAATGGTGGCATCTATGATCTCAGAAATGCTTGTAGAGAACAACGAAAAAACACAGAGGAAACTCAGTGCAGACTCCAGATAAAACGTTTATTGCAGTACAAACTCGCCATATTCAAACAATAAAAAGTCCAAGTGATAAAAACAATGTAAGGACTTTCAACTGATAAAAACAGGTTAAGCGCTTTCACCTACAGTATGTAGGCTTCTTCAGAACAAAAACACTTTGGTGCTCAAGTGTTTAAATAATTTTTTTGGCGCCAGAATCTTACTGCTGCCCTTAAAGTAATATTGCTCCATTTTTTTTAAATTGCTCCATTTTTTTAAAATGAGTACCCTCAAGTTGTTACATAAACATTCCCTTATATTCTTCTTTTACCCTATAACATGTTGTGTTATACTGTTCACTGTTAAAAATGATGAATATAAATTCTAACTATTTAAAATAAAAATAAAAATAGAATTCTATAGTAATACTTCATTATGTGCTTAGAATTCCCTACACTATGTTTTATTAAATAATCTATAATAACTCTATATGTTTGATTAAGTGTGCATCGACAATATTATTTTACAACCTTCCAAAACGTTTTCCCTAATGATTGTGACATATACCCTTCCTCCTGATTGTTCATACATTCATAATATATATTTTGTATTATGTTGTGTAACCCAAGTATTGTTTCTTACATTCTTAACATTCTATTCAACAATATGGGTTTGATTGATATGTTGTCATTCAATCCTAGTATGTCTGAAGCATCCGTAAAAAGTTGCCACCATACTTCTTTGTAACTCAAAGTCTCTTTCCTATTACCTCCCTTTGGATTGTGTTTAATATGCTCTAATATGGCAAATTTAAAATTGTGTTCTTCCCCTAACCTTTCAATGTGCCTATATAATGCATTGTTACCATTTTTCCTCTTGATACTATACAGGTGATCGTATATCCTCATTTTTTTTTAAAATGAGTACCCTCAAGTTGTTACATAAACATTCCCTTATATTCTTCTTTTACCCTATAACATGTTGTGTTATTCTGTTCACTGTTAAAAAATGATGAATATAAATTCTAACTATTTAAAATAAAAATAAAAATTAGACACATTCATTTCACATGACAGTGAAGCATTTAAATCACACACATATATAATATATATATATATATATATATATATATATATATATATATATATCGGAAAAATACATTTTTCAATGATTATTTACAATACACAAGTAACCATCCGAAAAAATTATTATATAACATCTATAAAGGGCAGTGTATAAGGGTAGCCTGTATGACATCAAGATATGAAGAAATGAAAGAGGAAATGGATTATGTGACTAGGCTATTCGAAGAAAGAGGATACGATAGGGAAATGATGAGAGATGTTAAACAGTGGGCAGGATTCATGAAGCCTCTGTGTAAGAGATACAAGGCTTACACGGAGGCTGCAGTTAAATGGTGTGACGTCAGCATGTCATGCATATGCATGAGGGCATGCTGAATCACACCTAAGGCTAACATGGTCCGTGGAAGACAGTAGGGGGCGTGTCCGTAGGCTGAGCCCTGCAAGCGGACATGCCCCCAGAAGAGTAAAAGTGCCCAAAGTAAACCCCCACGAAAGAGTACATGGAAATGTGAATAAACACAACACATGCCCCCACAGACTATGAACATAAAATTATATAAATGAACATGTTATATATTTTTTTAATTCTAAAGATGTTTGCCCGTGAGTGTGCTCGTTTGCGCGGGCGTGCCTGTAGCTCAGCCACAGTTAGCAGTAAGTGGAAAAGCATATAAGAACTAACTATGCAAAGTAAGCCAAAAAGCAATAGTGTAGCAGTAGAGACGTTGGCTGAAGAGCAGGCAGTCATGGTTCGAGCCCCCACAACATCAAATTTTATTTTTAGTGAAATAAGCATGAAACAAGTCCCTGACATATATGTACACATATAAGATTATATTTTATGTAAAATGTAATGAAATAGGCCATTTATTTTGAAGAAATGTGAGATAACAAAATAATAAAAAATGCCAGATGTGCCCATAGCTGAGCTATAGTTTAACAAGTTGAGTGTATCTGCCCGTAGGTGAGCAGTGGTTTAACAGGTGCAAAATGAGTGCCCGTAGGTGAGCAATGGTTCAACAGGTGCAAAATGAGTGCCCGTAGGTGAGCCATGGTTTAACACGCTGAAACTGTGTGCCCCTAGCTGAGCTGAGCGTAATATGCGTGCTGACAGCCAAATGAAGCGTAAACCAGCGTAACCCGTTTGCGCGGAGCTGTGCACTGCGCCAACAAGCTAATCGATGGGCAATGTTGAGCAAGCTGTAACAAAACTGCCTTTACACAGACACACCCCCTAGCCTGTCTAGACAGTCATAAAATATAAAAAGCAGTGGCCAGGTTCGAACACAGGATACCATGCACCATAGTCAAGGTACTGAACCACTAAGCCATGCCAGCTGTACTTACAAATGCAGTAATAGCAAATATATAGGAATGAATAGAAAGAGGAGCATGACAAAGCAGGTTTTGTAAAGCTGATACAATTCCAAAATGGCCAATCACAGATAAGTGGGAAAATCGGCATATATAAGCCCCATAGGCGGGAATACACAGCATAACCGATTGTAGAACTAACTTGCAGCCAGAATGTCAGGAGTAGGTGAGGGTAGTTGCTTCTGAGCACAGAGGTGGGGCATTGAGGAGTCCAGATATATGGTCTGGCTCCTTGTCCACAATCATGAGGCCCAACTCATGCAGGGCCAGGTCCTGTGGGGAGCATATAGGGCTGAGGTGTGGGACTGGTTGGCTCATGATCTCACCAGTGCCACAGGGATTCCAAAGACTGGTGAGCAGGTCCGTCACCACCATGCGGACCTGAAGAGACGTAAGCAGGACCAACTGAACCTTTGGATCCAGGAGGCCCGGCAAATGCCCAACGCCCCACTACTGAGTAAGTTACATTTAATTATGTATGTAAGAATTAACCTAGCTGATATTATGGAGATGTGTATTCCAATATTACTTTATTTATATTACAGCTGCAGGTGTCCGTTCTGCGAACCGCAGAGCCTATGGCGATAGGCTGGTGCAGTTGCACCACCAGGCAGGTCAGTAATCCTCTCCCTGTAACTGTAAATAAATATAAAAGTATGACAGTTAGCAAAAGAGTGTAGTGTAGTCACTATGTAATAAAATGTGCAAGTAACAGTGTAAGAGTGTTTGCAAGTATTGCTTGATTACAAAAGTGTGTTGCAGTCTGTAATCCAAACAGAAAAATGAAAATGTCTGAAATAAAGTCTGAAATAAAGATGCCCCACCTGTAATATAATAGTACACAACCTGCAGCAGGCTGAAAAGTACAGCTGCAGAAGATGAGCAAATCACATGTGGGAAATATATCCCTGTTGAAATACTGAAACATGACAGAAGTGACACTGTTGGAAAGGATTGCAATAACTACAGGTAAAACATGTCAATAAAGCCTAGAAGTAAGTACCATCCTGAATTGTAAAATTAAAACAAGTGAGAGAGTGTGAGATTGAGTTATGAATCCACCAATAAAGTAGTAATAACCCCTGAATAAAGTATACTGCAGTTAGTACAGAATGAAATGAATGTGGCAAGCAGAACCAAACTGCGAAATGTGTTCAAAATGTTCCTGCAGCTGGAATGTGTATCCCAAAATCTGGATATGTTGCTCTCAGTCTGCAATATGCAGATAGTATGATTGTCTGAAATACCAAACATCCACAGTTGTCTATAGCTATATAAAGCAAATGTAGCAGGATGATGTAGCTGAACAAAGCCAGATATGAACGTGTATGAATAACAATAAAATGTATATTGATGTAGCAGTAACAGTCCTATCACCAACTTGAAGTAGTTATCACATAGGAAACTGTAGGTAGAACAGTAGTGTGTATATATCTGCAGCTATTAGAAATGTACAGCATATGTATTGGTATTTGAAGGTGTTAATTATATTTTCTTCACCCTACCCTATAACCACATATAATCCATTCCACGTGAAATTGGTATGTGCAATCACAATTAACACTCCTGGACATTTGTCCTGTTGGGTCATACATATTTGCATGTACGTTGATGCATCTGCCCTGTTCATACATCCAAACCTGATGGCCTGTTGCCATCAATCAACCCTGCATGTTGTTGGACTGTGTATTGCTGTTCAAATTATGCATGTGTTATGCTCACTGTACAATGGTGTGAATATCTGGGTGTTTGGTTAATGGGAATACTAATGCATGCTGTTACAACTAATTGTGAATGGTATTGTATGTTACTAACCCAAACTGTCATGACATAATGCAAAACATAGGACGATATGGAAGGCGGGTTCCAACGGACCCACCTCTCCCACCTCAGCTGGCGAGTGCACCTGGCAGCAGTGCCCAGTCTGGACCCTCCTCCGGTGGCCCTGTGCCACCTGTGGGTGGAAGCGCTGCAGGGGATGGGGCTCATCACCCCTCTGCAAGTGTGGCCGGAAGAGAACCACCACTCACCCTCCGTAGCGTCCGGACTGTGGTGCGTAGGGAGATCCAGGAATCTGTTCTTGGGCCCCTACGCCAGCTTGAGGCACAGGTGGCACAACTTACGGGCATGCCTGTTGCCCGGCCTACACAGCCCCCAGCACAGCCCCATCCTGGGCAGTGAAGGTACAGTGGCAACTGCCCATGGGTGGGGATATCAGTTCCACTGTTGCCATCTGTGGGCTCATGGGCTCTGGATATCCAAACATCCGTCCCTGTCAATTGTGTAACCCCCCACACATGTCATACACCGCCCCTGTATGCGTCTTGTTTGTCTTGTCTGTTGACCTACCCAACCTACCTCCCCAGCTATACCGGCTTCCTTTACCTGACATACCACTCTCACCTGAAAAAAAAAAAAAAAAAAAAAAGGGCACTCTGTACCCACAAAAAAATTACGCCCATACATAGCTGCCCATTTCGCACACATGTCTGCTGGACATGGAAACTGTCAATTACAATTGGCTGTACAACAAGTATTATTGCTGTCCTTACACCTCTCTCAGGGGTGGAAGGTATCAAATGTCACACCAAATTACAAACATATGCACAGCTGTTGCTGATGAAGAAATAGGCAGCTATGGGCCTTACCTACATCCCTCCTGCAAAACCCAAGCTTGTTTCCCTACTGTTTTACCCTCTTTGTGACCCCTTTTTCACCACTTTCCTGGCTCCCCATTTTCATTTCTTTCAAAGAAAATAGCTCGGGTGTAAAGAGAGTAAGCACTTTAAGCGGTTGTAAGCGGGTGTGCGTGGAGCTGAGCATAAGTGCGCATGCGGAGCTCCGTGCAAACCAGCGCTAACCCGGTTACAACTGCTTAAAAGTGCCTTAGTCACTCTGAATGACAGGTCCTGTAGTCAGTTCAAAAGCAAAATAAAATCCCACTGTCAGTCCCGAACCCAGGACCTTGGAAACAGTAGTCTGCATGACTTACCACTAAGCCATGACTGTTATATAAGAACATTGTGCTACAATAAATATATCATGTAATAGTAGGAATGAATGTAAAGGGAATATAGGATGTGTAGTACAGAAAGCATGTCATGTATATTTACTGTCAAATCTAGTGGATTTCTATAAACAGCCATGGTAGTTGGTAGCTAGTAGGTAATAATGTCAGTTATTATATATATATATATATATATATAAATATATGTATATATATATATATATATATATATATATATATATATATATATATATATATATAAATATATATATATAGTTGTAGGTGTCAGTGTACAAGCACACTTAGTACAGGAAACAGGAGAGATGAATGGAGAAATGTTAATCTACAACACAGCCTGAATTATGAGAGAGATACTAACCTTTACACTCACAGAACAGTGTCCACAGCATACCAGCATGGTCCCCGCCCTTAAAATATGAAAGGGCAACGCCTATCTCACATACCCTTTTATAGCACTGTCCTGAAATCACAGTGAGAACTGCAATCAGTACACAACTGGCTGCATGCAATCAGCAAATGCCATCTGGGGAGAGAGAGAGAGAGAGAGAGAGAGAGAGAGAGAGAGAGAGAGAGAGAGAGAGAGAGAGAGAGAGAGAGAGAGAGAGAGAGAGAGAGAGAGAGAGAGAGAGAGAGAGAGAGAGAGAGAAAGAGAGAGAGAGAAAAGGAAATAAAAACACAAACAAAACTACACTTAAGAAAAACTAAGTTGAAGCTGTCATCAGTGACAGTATCAAGCTGGGCTAGCAGCAGCAGGAACCTATACTAACGGTAACGCAACCAGCTGTGACAAACACAGGTAATGTAAAGTAACAATTTAATAGTCTACATACTGTGAACCCTCCATATGTGTTATTGGTCTGTATCTATATGTATGTCTATGTGATAAGTTGTGTGTACATTGTTTTACCCAAAGGGGATGACTATACATTTCATGCCATTCAGTGTTAGGCCATGATTCTGGCACCAGTTGTCCATTTCAGTGAGGCCTGTCTGTAGGATGTGTGTGCCAGCTGGTGTATCGACTATGGTGCCTAGTGTGCAGTCATCTGGGAACTTTGTCATCCAAAACCCGCCCATGTTTGCTTTCACAGCTGAGAAGTAAATGCCATACAAGAGGGGTCCTAGGACAGAGCCCTGTGGGATACCACTTGTGACTGGCTTTGAGTCTGACATGTCTCCTGCAATGTTGACTTTATGGATTCTGTTGTTCAACCAGTTTGCAACCCATCATGTGACATATGCATTAACATTTAAGCTGGTGAGCTTGTCTATGATGCCTGAGTGGAGTATTGTGTTGAAGGCCTTAGTCAAGTCCAGGTAGGCTGTATGGACTGCTTTGCCCTCATCAATGGCTGTAGTGACTGTTTTGAAAAAGTCAACCAGGTTCAAAAGGCAGGATCAGACCTTCACAAAGCCAAACTGGGTGGGAGCAAGTGTCTGTAGGTCCCCAATATTGCTGTATATGAGTTCCATAATGAATCTTTCCATAGCTTTGCAGACCAGGCTGGTTAAGCTTATGGGGCGGTTGTTCCCAGGGTCAGTAGAGGTGCCTCCTTTGTGGAGTGGGACCACTGTTGCTGTACGCCAGGGTTCAGGTACATATCCCATAGTAAGGCTAAAGTTAAATATCAGTTTTATATGCGGTTGTAGCTCCTCCTGGAGTTCACGTAGCACACATCCAGGGATACCAGCAGGTCACATTGATGCTGTGTGTTCTGCTTTGCTGAAGGCAGCCCTCACCTGGAGATCTGAGATGACAGGGAGGTTACATTCAGCTGTGATAAGTATTTCTTCGTTTGGGGGAGAGGGAGGGGGGATATTTGCACTGAACCTGTCTGCCAGAATGTTGCCAATATCTGTGGGTTCAGTGAAATTTATGTAGTTGTGTACTAACTCTGAGCATATCTGAGGCTTTTGGTCCATGTTTCTAACAAAACTGAAGAAGGCCTTGTGGTTATCTTTAGTGTCCTTGGCCATGTCTCTCTCAGAGTTGGCCTTGGATGTTGTTATGAGAGAACTTAGCTTATTACTAGTGCCGACCACAGATGCCTTCCCTTTATGTGATTCTGCTCTGTCCTGCAGTAGCCTCCTTCTATCGTTATACAATTTGTCTTTGGCTGGGGTCCACCAGACAGGATGCTTAACCTTTGTGCATAGGGTCTGGGTTAGAATTGTGTGTGCATGTTCCATGCATTCTTGGGATGTCCATGGGAAGCATTTGCAAAGGGGTCAGCATTGTGGGTTGTGGCTTCCACTGGCCCAATGGGCTGCATGGATACCATCTCAGTCCTAACAAGTGAAGATCTGTCTATTCACATATATTTCAAAGTAGTCTACTGTGCTGGTGGTGGTGGTGGGATATGTATATCCAGACCGATTATTTTGTGTCCAGATCACACTAGTGGATGACGTTCCACATACAGTACCTTGTTATGAACCCCTAGAGTGAGGTGGTGCATTGGACCTGTCTCGGTGTGCTGACTGATGGGGCTTGGTACTATGTTGTATGGAATGTGGCAGGTATTGTTGCACAGGTGTCGGCTGAGCACTGATATCTGGCCATGTACATGTGTATCCACCAAGAGACACACACGTGCTACATATGGGAGTAGTAGTATATCACTACAGTTGAGTATCATGTATAGTATGTGTGCCATATTTTGCTGACATAGTTTGCTGATATCCTGTTTGTGTTCTCTTTCAGGGACATGGCGCGTCAGTGAAATCCTGCCTACTCTGCTGCAGAAGATGAAGAGATACACCAGAGCCCGGTGCGGGATTATGACTTACTGTTTTCCCGCACCAGCCAGAATCAGCAGGAGAAGGCTGCACTGTGGCAAGACCTTGTCCATAGGGTAAATGACATTGGCATGCATAATAGGACATATGAGCAAGTATGACATCACTGCAGTGATTTAATCAGAAATGTCCATCAGCGTGCGTCGGATATCCACAGGCAACAGGTCGCCACAGGAGGTGGGGTGGCCACACATTCCTCCCCTCACCAGCCTGGAGGGGCTACTCCTAAGTGTTGTGGCTCCAGCCCAGGAACATCAACAGCAACACACCCGCATTATGATGGAGGCTGCAGCCACACAGCAACACGACATGGAGCATGCAGGTAATATGCCATATGTACACTTGACTGTTCTGTACACTGTTACTTTATGCATGTGTAAGGTGTGTCCTTGGTATGTAGCTGTCAACATAGTGTAATTGTGCAGGTGTGATATTGCCAATATCAGCAGCTGACATGTGAAAGGCAACTGTTGTACTACTGAACTGTATCATACGCAGTATCAATGGCACAGCTGTGCCCACTGACACTAATCCCCTCATTTCTGCAGGTCCCTCCGGTGTTACAGCAAGGCAGCCATGCTGGTGAGTGCGTTTTAACAATACCAATAATAGTCAGTGTAGAAAAAAGTTTAGTACCAACGCACATTCGGAACATCCAATATATGCTGAAGGCTGCTGTATCAGGAACAAAATCCACAAACAATCTTTAAAATGGAACAAATGGTTTATTGGAAGTAAAAGTGATGAGCGCTTTCGCGTGGTACCATCCACGCTTCTTCAGATGAATCATTTGAATTTGTGTAAAGGTTTTATAGAACCGCTCCAAGGCGGGAAAGTCTGCTCATTACCCAATTAATTAATTAACATTCAATCAAACTAAAAATCTAAAAAACATTCAGACACTTCAAACAGTGAACGTTTTGACCATTAGAGTGCGCTTGCTGGCTTAAAGCACGAGCTGAAGCTACTATTACATTCTTTTAAATATGCAAGATGCACTTTGCATGTTTTTATATAAATCTTTAACGCATTAACACAACAATAAAACAAAAGCAATAATACAAAAATATGTGCATATAAATACATCAACTTAAATTATAAACTTATAATCATATACTTAGTTAAAAACTCATATAAAACTACTATTCAAAAGCATATCAAATTTGTATATACAAACTATATATTAATAAGCATAAGTTAATATAACTTTATTCAATTTTAATTGTATTCAATATAAAAAATATATATATATATAAAGTCACTGAAGTCCTACAAGACAATAGAACTTGTCACTAATAACTAATGACAATATTGTACGTACATAAACATTTATAAGATGTCAATGAGCATTATGTGTAACTCATTTAAAAGAGAAATATAAAATGTTTACTTCAAGTAATAATACTGCATTGGCTTAATTCATTATAAATGCAACATCTACATTTGTATATATGTAGTACAACAAATGAGAAACATTTAAAAAATGAAATATACAAATATGTATGTCTATCAAAAATATGAGGACTGACTTATTACTTCCTAGATATTAACAAGGGTTTGATGGACACCTGACTATTAAGTCCTGGTTCAATGTGTGCGCCCAAACGGAGAATCCATTCGAGCTCCATTAGTGCCAACTGATTCTCTTTGTCCCCACCTCTTTCATTTGGGACCACTATTTGTAAAACTCTGAAAGAGAAAGAGTGTGTAGGAAATTCTATAACATGTTTGGCCAACGCATTATTATCTATGGCTTTTCGTATATCATAGAGATGATTATATATGCGTTCCTGCAATCTTCTTTTTGTTAGTTCTACGTAGAAGGCTTCACATTTGTTGCAGGTGGCCAGATATATCAAATTCCTGGTATTGCAACTTGCTCGAAAGTGTGGTTTAAAAACAAAATGAATACTAGGATGTGTAAAATGCTGTATCTTGGTAATATACCCACACCTGTTACAACTATGGCATGGGTAGGTACCAAAAGCCTTGGTTGTGATGTTATATACCGGGGTACTTTGTGGATCTTTTGTGATGTTCACATCTCCACATAATATTCTTTTTAAATTCCTGCAGTTTTTAAAAATAAAGGAGGGGCTCTTCCCTACAAATCTCTTAGTAAGGGAGTCTAATGTGAGAATGTGCCAGTTAGTATGTATGACCTGCTGAATCTTATTGATATCACTGGTATATACAACAGTATAACCTATTAGGTTACTTCTGGCTTCTTTATCCTTATTAAATCTTATACCATTTCTCTTAAATTCCCTAACTTTATTGTCTCTTGGAATGGATAAAATATCTCCTAAGATGTCAAACTTTATGTTAGAGACCATGGTGGGACTATACCCTCTATCTATAAATAATTTTTCTAAGAGCTGTGCTTCTTTATTCAAATCATCTATATTACTGCATAGTCTCTTGATTCTGGTATATTGGCTCTTAACTATGGCTTGAAATGTGTGGCGGGGGTGCATGCTATCAAAACTTAGCATGGAATTCTTCCAAGTTGGTTTCCTATATAGAGTGGAGTCTAGTATGCCCTCATGTGTCAACCTTACTGTGACGTCCAAGAAATGGATTTCTTGATTAGAAACCTCCCTAGTAAAATGTAAAAACGTGCTGGTGGTATTTAAGTATTGAAAAAAGCATTCAAATGACTCCATATTGCCTTCCCAGATAATTATAACGTCAACAAAGCGTCTATAGAGCTTAACAAACTTGAAATTCTCATGTCTAAAAAGATAGAGCTTCTCCCACCATAACACTACAAGGTTGGTGTAGGTGTTAGCGCAGGGGGTGCCCATGGCCACCCCCCACTTCTGTAGATAAGTACTGCCACCAAACACAAAGGCATTATTAAATAGCACTAATTCTAGCAGTTGGTCTATCAATATAATTCTATCTTTTGAAAAGTCAGTTTCTTTAACTAATAATTCATTTATATATTGCATTCCGATGTCATTAGGTATCGAAGTAAATAGGTCCTTGACATCTAAAGTAATTAGAAGATGTGACTGATTTTTATTCAAGTGCAATTCTTTAATATCATTCAAAAAATCATATGTATCTTTGAGTATGGTGGGTGACTGGTTCACTACAGGTCTTAATATGTTCTCAATTAATTGTGAAGCATGTGCTGTAATCCACCTATCTCCCGATACTATAGGTCTTAATGGTACTGGATATATGCCCTTGTGTACCTTAGGTATGCCTTTGATGGTGGGAGTAACAGGATGTTCAATGTACAAGAACTCATATACTTCTTGGCTAATCTGCCGACATGAGAAGATCATAAAAGACGTCTTTAACAGTTTTAATTATTTTAATAACTGCTTCTTGGGATATAGGGGTGTATGTATCTGTATGTTGTAGCATCTGAGTCATGCCAATGACGTAGTCCTGTGTATTTAAAAGAACTACTCCCCCCCCCCTTATCAGCTGGCTTGACTACGTGAACATTTTGTTTAAGTTCATTGAGAGCACGATATTCCTCTGGAGTCAAATTATAAAACCTGCCCTTCTTATTGATGTTACTAAACATGGAATAGAACTGGTTTTCACAGGCTCTAAGGAAACATTCTATGTGTAGAGGCATATCAGGAACAAATACACTTTTCTTTCTTATAAAGTCATGCCCCCATTCTTTAGATGCTATATCATTAAAAGTTAGTTTCAAACATAAATTTCTGCAGAACATTCTTAAATCAAGTAAAGTGTCTGTTAATGTGGCCTGGGTGGCCGGTATAAAGCTAAGACCTCTATTTAAGACCTGTGCAGTAATATCATCCAAAACAAAATCAGAAAGATTAAACAATAAATTTGAAGTCATATTTTCTTCCTTCTGTTGTGAGCAAACGTTTCCGCTGAATATTTTCTCTTTCGTGAATCCCTGCTGTGTGATCTTCCCTGTTGGAATATGCAGGGGTTCGTTTTGATCTGATAAAAATTTACAAGTGAGGGAGTAGCACTGGAGCTATGTTTAGGTATAGCTCCTGTAGTGTTCGCAGGCACTTTATTGAAAAAGCCTCTTGATTCAAGGGGTGTGTCAGTGTGAACAACTTCAGCCGAATTGCTATCAGCTGTGACCGTTGCATAAGTGCCTCTATGAATCATAGACGAGGTGTCTCCGTAAAACTGGTGCAACAATATGACTGTCTTTAATTCTTTGTATAGATGAAACTGAGGGCATTTCAGATGTAGTCACAGAATTCGATTGATTCACTGAATTGAATCTCGGCCAAACAAACACTTGACCTTTTTGGAAATCTTGATAATCGCGCAACAATTTCTTCTGTTTAGTTGATTTTAATTTGTCACTAAACACATTAACTTGAGAAAACACATGATTGACTTTATCAAGACAATGTTCTGAGTTGAATCTCTCTAACAATTGTTGATACAAGTGCTCCGTTACATTTCTTAGTTCTGTCTCTAGCGGTATAAAATAGTCGAGCATTAATTGGGCATACTTAAAACCCAACTCTGTATTGAGATCTTGCCATCGCTTAAGTAATTCAGGATGTGAGTCCCCATAAGTGGGCATACAGAACACCCTCATGCCCCTGGGGACTATTTTGAAATGAATACAAGCTTGTAAATGTAACCTCTGCCACGCATATCTTTGTAATTGATACAGATTGTCTTCTATAGTTTTTAAGAGCGAATAAAATTCAGTAAGATTCTCACCATTGGTCTCTAAATTGACATGTCCCACTTCTCCTAGGAGGTCCAGAGACAATAAAGGGTTGTTGTTAAGATGTGTGAGTCCTTCCCACAAGGACATGGTATCCCTCGGCTCCGGTTCTAATGGAATGACAGGTTCCATAATGTGCTGGAAGCGTAGACCAAAACTGGAAACAGGAAAACAAATGCAAAAGATAGTCCACGTTCCTATTAAATGGTACTAAACCAAAGAATGCAAGTTCAGTGTAGAAAAAAGTTTAGTACCAACGCACATTCGGAACATCCAATATATGCTGAAGGCTGCTGTATCAGGAACAAAATCCACAAACAATCTTTAAAATGGAACAAACGGTTTATTGGAAGTAAAAGTGATGAGCGCTTTCGCGTGGTACCATCCACGCTTCTTCAGATGAATCATTTGAATTTGTGTAAAGGTTTTATAGAACCGCTCCAAGGCGGGAAAGTCTGCTCATTACCCAATTAATTAATTAACATTCAATCAAACTAAAAATCTAAAAAACATTCAGACACTTCAAACAGTGAACGTTTTGACCATTAGAGAAGATGAAGAGATACACCAGAGCCCGGTGCGGGATTATGACTTACTGTTTTCCTGCACCAGCCAGAATCAGCAGGAGAGGGCTGCACTGTGGCAAGACCTTGTCCATAGGGTAAATGACATTGGCATGCATAATAGGACATATGAGCAAGTATGACATCACTGCAGTGATTTAATCAGAAATGTCCATCAGCGTGCGTCGGATATCCACAGGCAACAGGTCGCCACAGGAGGTGGGGTGGCCACACATTCCCCCCCTCACCAGCCTGGAGGGGCTACTCCTAAGTGTTGTGGCTCCAGCCCAGGAACATCAACAGCAACACACCCGCATTATGATGGAGGCTGCAGCCACACAGCAGCACGACATGGAGCATGCAGGTAATATGCCATATGTACACTTGACTGTTCTGTACACTGTTACTTTATGCATGTGTAAGGTGTGTCCTTGGTATGTAGCTGTCAACATAGTGTAATTGTGCAGGTGTGATATTGCCAATATCAGCAGCTGACATGTGAAAGGCAACTGTTGTACTACTGAACTGTATCATACGCAGTATCAATGGCACAGCTGTGCCCACTGACACTAATCCCCTCATTTCTGCAGGTCCCTCCGGTGTTACAGCAAGGCAGCCATGCTGGTGAGTGCATTTTAACAATACCTATAATAGTCCTGATAGTGCTAGTAATAATAGTGTACCTCAGTAGTGCTCTGTGTGTATACTGCAGGGTGTGCATGTGTGCATGTGTGCGTGTGTCCACGTGTGCATATGTGCATCACTGGCAACATTGTGTAGATATTGTAAACTGTGTTTCCTGTCTTCCTCCCACAGGTTCTGGTGCTGCTCTGGTGTCCTGCAGCAGGGAACCTGAATCTGGTGCCACAGGTACTGATAATGATGATATCTGTGTAATGGCACAGGAAGGTGTGTCAGGGTCCGTCATTGGTCAGCCAATTGACAGTACACAGATGTCAACCCCATCATTGCGCACAGTCATCCTGCCAGTACATCCTATGTCACCAATGTCCCTAGATGATGGACAGGATTCAGTGGGCATTGACAAGGGTAATGTGGTATCTGTGGCACATGCTTCCCCACACAGCAGCCATGGGCAGGGTCCTGAGATGGTACCACACAGACAGTTGCCCATGGGTTCACGTGGGAGCATCCGTGGGCATACTGCCTCTGGCACATGTGCCCAAAGAGGTCTGTCAACCTCAGCTATGTTTCGGAATGTCATGCAGGCACAGTCACGTATGGAAAGGTACACTAGACAGGGTCTGAGGGAGCTGAGAGCATGTCGCACATCCATGACTGACAGTATGCGTGACATCGCGGATGCTATCCGTAATTTCACCGATGTCATAGACAGACGTTATGGGGACATATTACAGCAGTTCCACAACTACATGTCCATGAGCCAGGGCAATGGTGGATGGTTGCGGCGTCGACGTGGCCGTATGCCAGCAACAGCAGCAGCTGGCAGTCGGTGCGGACGACAACAGGCATGCGGACGCCCTCATAGTGCCAGCAGCAGCCCCAGCAATGCTGGGTCTGTGCTGTCATCAGACCACCCCAGGAGACCACGTGCATGTGGCTCTGGACAGTCCCAACAGGGACCTGTGTCCAGTCAACGAACACCCGCTTCTGATGACAGGACCCAGTCTGGCTTAGTACCAGATACGGTCCGTAGCACCCCTGCCAGGCACAGGTACCATGTCCGTGGCCACAGACACTGATCTGTATGACTTGCCAGGTGCAGTCTGTGGCTGTCCACAAACTCTAGTATATGGCAGCCATGAGGTGGAACTGTATGCATGCATACACACATGCAAAATGTTAACACCTAGGGCTCCCACATACACGCACATACTGCACCAACAGTGCCCCACCCTGTACTGCTGTGCCTCACCAACACACATACACATACATGTCAATTGGTGGTATCAGTGGCAGACTCAGGCATACCTAGTTCACACTCTGTGCATATGATGAAACTGTGCCACCTCCTGCAATCTCCAACATCAGTGCAGGAACAGGTTAACATGTTGCTGATGCACAGGGTGACTACATAGAAGTGTATTACTAGTATCATGTTGGTAACAGTACAGTGTGCTGATATGATTGTGTGTATATCCCAGCATGCCTGATGCAGTAACTGTATGGCTGTCCTGAATTGTTATCTACACCCATAGTAAGTACCATAGTGTAACAGCTGCACATTATTGCATACCGGTGGCAAGGATGTCAACAGATAGCCACATACATAGGTAGCACAGGGGAGAAGGTAATGCAAGTAGTGATACGCAATGATGGACATGTACACTAATGGTGGCATGTTGCCCACAACGACTATGCAATGTGGATGTTTGCGCATGATGATATGTGTGCAGTACCAATTTAATTTAAATTAAATTAAATATTAAACAATATCAGTTTTACCATGGACATCTGAGCTGTGCATCCCTGGGTACATGTTTATAGTGCCTGCATATTTGCACTGTTACCTACTGGAAGTGGTACCCCTTCTTTGTTGTACAATGGGCTACTTCCAGCCCTGCTTACTGTAGCTTTGTTTGCATGCATGTTTGCTTGAGGTTCCCTGGAACACTGATTCCACCTGCAATGCAGATTTACAGAGCTTCTGTGGATTCCTAGTGACATATGCATAGCGTACTATACGTATGTCAATTTTCCACTTGACAGAACGTCACTGTCTGTCCTGTTTGCATGTACGTTGCTTGTGACACATTACATATGACTTACCTGGCATTTACCCACGTGTGCAGTCATAAATGCCAGCACTATGAAATCAGTAGCAGTACACCCACACATACTCACCTTCAGTATGTTGTTCCCCATTGGCCCTATGTGTTGGTAATCACCATGGCAGTCACACTACTATGGTAGCATGTGCAAAGGTAACCTGTGAATCACCTCTATGGTCCAGTTGTGGTTTATGTGAGTCATGTGGCAATGTCACAGCTGCCACATGTATGCAGTCAACCCTCTCCCCTGGCCAGGAATGTACAACACATGTGTGAGATACAACCACATAGCCAATCTGGGGACTGAGCACTCTGAACCCAGTACTGCCATACCCTGTCAGGTGGCATGACATACTACAGTGACTGCAATACCAGTCTGACATAGACCCGCACTGACAGCAATCCGAACACACTGGGGCATACTTGGAGCCTCAGAATAGCATCCTGCCTGAGCATCACACACCTCCGCAGCTGGCACACAGGCATACGTTAAGTCGGAACAGAGCACATGCCACACATGGCACACACATCCCATGTGCCACACACTCACAGCCTGTAGGGCTACACAACATACCTGCTACAGATGTGTCAGGTACCTCTCTTGGCCGGTGCAGTGGGGTCCCGCTCAACAGGCTGTACATGGTGAAGGTCACAGTGATATGCCCGTGGGGCACTATGGTCCACCACATAACACATGCATACAGGTCAGTCAGAGGCATGGACACATATGACACAGTCATTGTCCATGCCACTATGGATGACCTGAGACGTACCTCCCTGGACTACATGATAGGGAACATAGAAGGGCTCTCTCAGCACGTGCATGGGCTGGTATGAGCCTGACCTTGGTTGCCATCATACCCTCACCAGGTATGCTACCACAATATGTAGGAAGGGTGTTCTATGTCTACATTCTGCTCAATCTTCAATGTCATTCATAGGGTATCCAATGGCTGTCAGCGTGTGCTTACATGCTAGGAAAGCCACAATGATTTGCGAGGGGCAGCTTGCACGTGTCACCCATGGGCCATTGTATATTGGCGAAGCCCCTTGATACACACATAGTGCCTTTTACTGCAGGGCACAGATTACATAGCCACCTCCGTGGGTATCACACGGGATAGGACACTAACAGCAATGCTACACAACTCCAGCAGTGTACACCACAAGATGCATGCACTGGACACTGTCCTCAGCACGGTAAACTGCAATATCTGTGCAGTAACAGATTCCTGATTCACGGCTCACAGGTGCAACCCATCACTGCCAGGTTATACCTCATACCATGCTTGTCGTCCCCTACACATGTACCACACATGAACAGGGGGGTCGTATCTCAAGGCACCACAGATACACACACCTCCAGGTTGTTGGCACAGCACAAAGCATCAGGGCCTATCCATGTGCAGCTAACAGTGTGTTGGACTGCCTTCTGGTTCATAGCCTGGCACACACAACCCTCCCATACACAGGATACCCACCTGTCCTCCCTAACAACACTGGGAATATGACGGTCTCTAGATATGTCTTTATATGGCTGGACTGCATCCAGCCGAACATTGTGTGAGAGCATTAATGTAGCTACAACACACTAGCTGAAAGGTTTCCAGCATGTAGTCACTGAATTGCAGTGGAACAACATGTTACCACTCCCACAACAGGTGGGAACATGCAGCACCTGTTCATCGACTACATGTAGACTATATGGCCCAGACCAGATGTGTATCCCCCGCTGTTAGGATGATACCATATACAACTCACACTGTATATACACATACCTGCATGCAGCCCCTGCGTAGTAAGACACAGTCATAATGTTATGCATTGCAAATACCATTTATCCACTTGAGGCATGTGTCAGACATGGTAACTATTGAAGGTCACAGGTATATATGTGTATGTGTCACACACATACATCATGTGTGCATTGCCATTGCTGGTTTAAGAAATGTCATGCATTGTTATGAACAACAACCCACACATGGTCATTTTGTGTGACACAACCACACGTGGCAGTTGTGGGTTTCCAAAACATACCTATCTGTGCTCTGACAGTGGTAATAGACCCAGTAGCGGAGCGCACTATTGGCATTACTGGGCAATTAGCCCTGTTTGGCTGTACTGATAGTGTGGTGACATCACCTGTGTTGACTGGGGGAATATGCAGCATCTGGTGTATTGTAGTAGTTGCCAAAAGGAACTGTTCTTTCACACTTGCAATTACACACACCCTACTACCCCCCCACACATACTTGCCATTTGCAGGATTCATACCCCTACCTAATTATGTTATCACACATGAGAGAGACGCATTAGAAAAGCACACTATTCGGATTACTGGGAGGTTCCTTTTCTCCGGCTGTACTTATAGGGTGCTGACATCATCAGTGTTTGGAAAGGGTAATGCGCATCATGTAGTGTGTTCTCCTAATTGCCAAAAAGCACATGTCTTTCATACAGACTTGCAAATACACAAACTCCCCTCATCCAAACACGCACACTTGCCATGGACAGGATTCAAACCTCTATCTAACTATGTTATGATACTTGAGAAAGATGCATTAGCAAAGCGCGCTATTCGAATTACTGGGAGGTTTTCCTTCTCCAGCTGTACTTATAGGGTGCTGACATCATCAGTGTTTGGAAAGGGTAATGTTCATCATGTAGTGTGTTCTCCTAATTGCCAAAAAGCACATATCTTTCATACAGACTTGCAAGCACACAAACTCCCCTCATCCTCACACACACTTGCAGGATTCAAACCCCTACTTAGCTATGGTATGACACTTGTGAGAGACGCATTAGCAGAGCGTGCTATTCGAATTACTGGGAGGTTTTCTTTCTCCGGCTGTACTTATAGGGTGCTGACATCTTCAGTGTTTAGAAAGGGGAATGTGCATCCTGTAGTGTGTTCTCCTAGTTGCCGAAAGGGACATTCCTTTCATACAGACTTGTACACACACTAACCCCCCCTCCACACACACTGGGCATTTGCAAGATTCAAACCCCTACCTAACTATGTTACGACACTCAAGACAGACGCATTAGCAGAGCATGCTATTCGCATTTATTTATTTTTTATTTATTTTACATTTGTTGACCGGGATAGTCCGACTGGATGCATGTCCATTTTCAGCGGAGGCCCGGGGAGAAAAGCTCCAAGGGTAAGCAGATACAGCATTACATAATACCATCATTACATATTACAAACAGACTATTTACAGAGATTACATAAGTAAGCAAGTTAAACAAGTTCCACAGGTTACAGTTAGTCCTGAGCACAAGTCAGGATTAAATTAAATTACACAGTAAACTGGTTAACAGGGAGGTTTCCCTTCTCCTGCTCTACTTATAGGGTGCTGACATCATCAGTGTTTAGAAAGGGGAATGTGCATCCTGTAGTGTGTTCTCCTAGTTGCCAAAAGGGATATTCTTTTCATACAGACTTGCACACACACACTAGCCACCCTCCCCACACACTGGGCATTTGCAGCATTCAAACCCCTACCTAACTATGTTATGACACTCGAGACGAATGCATTAGCAGAGCGTGCTATTTGCATTACTGGGCAGTTTTTCTTCTCCTGCTGTACTTATAGGGTGCTGACATCATCAGTGTTTAGAAAGGGGAATGTGCATCCTGTAGTGTGTTTTCCCAGTTGCCAAAAGGGACATTTCCCTCACACAGACTTGTACACACAACAACCCCATTCACCCACACACACACACACACACTGAGCATTTGCATGGTTCAAACCCCTACCTAACTATATTATGACACTTGAGGGAGACGCATTAGCAGAGAGCGCTATCCGAATTACGGGGCATCTGTTCTGCACCTGCAGTATTTATAGGGTGCTGACATCTTTATTTCTACAGAGGTATGTACATATAGTACTACCTGTCAGGTGGGGGATAGCATATATATGCATTTGCAGCCACCTACTTCAGGGTCAGATATGCACGTCGCACTGGCAGGTTATGTCCTATACCATGCTTCGTGACCACAGGACCTGTAACACACAACGCAACCAGTCCAGAACACCCCTCCCACATCCAGGACACACACTTTGCTTCCCTGGGAACAGTGCCAGGATATGCAGGTGTTCACATACACCATTCCAGTTGTTAACGTCAGGTACAGGCATATTGTGTGTGGGAACTACTCAGGCCTCTACAACATTACCCTACAGCCACTACAATTTGTGGGTCCATGTGCTATGGCAGAACCACTCACCACAGCCACATGGGGGAATACATATTGCACCTGACCATCTGCAACATGGGTACTCACTGTTCCTCACCAGAGGTAGACCACCATTGCTGATATCTGACCATACCCACCTTTCCCTGGACATCCATATCCCATCCCCAACCCCAGGCAAGGTTGTCACTGCAAACAAACTGTATTTATCACAAGCAGACTTTACACTTGTGAAGACTGGGGTGGAAGACTTCAAAGGACCCATGCTGGGGGACTATACTGGCCACTCTGCATAATCCTTGACAATTGCATTCTATGAGCATGTGGAAGGTTTGCATTGATCATGCTATCCGAAATATACCCATGACTGCTCCACAACAGGACACCTGTCAGGTGTACACCAGCCATATATGAGCTGTCCAACAGACAGAGTGAGCTAATACATTGCAGAGCTGTAGCCCACAGAGGGAGGACATCTCTGAACAGTACTGGCACGACAATTCAATCCCACATAATCATCACAACACAGTGTTGACAGTGAAATTGTCCAGACAATGCAGATAAGGCTCCCCTCAGTCTGTTATTGACGCCCACTTACTGTTAGAGGTCCTCAGCAACCCTCTTCCAGCACACACCAACAACATGGATGTGGCTTAGCACATTCAAACCCTGGGATCTCCACTGTGTCCCTGCTTGACAGAGGCACAGCACACTAGCCTCACACAATGCCTTATGTGACCTACTTTACAGTGGCACAGTAGCCTACTGTACTGGGGAGGCAGACGCCAAGCACACTCTGGCTAAGCTGTCATTCCCTAGGGCAAACAGCCTAGTGGTGACCTCTACACCCATATGTTTAATTGTCAGATGCACATTATTTGTTGCTGATAGACTGTTTGCAGGTCTTTATTGCCATAGCATTCCCTGTTTGTATGAACAACGTGTGTATCTGTGGAAGATATTTGCATATAGGAGGGATCCACTATATCACGTATGTCTCTGTAGTCATTTAACTGTGTGCACTGGGCAGATTGCTGTAATGTGGTTGGTTCCTGGAATAACACGTACACATACCAGATATGTGTGGCCAACTGCTAAACTGTGATTTGGCCTAAGTGTGTGAACATGCCCAGTTCAGCCTTCCCATGGCATGTTGTCTGACATATGTCTCATTTATCAAAATGTGCGAGCATGCCCAGTGTGTGCTTTCCATATGTTGAACTCTGCAGCTCACCACATTTGTGGATGTGTGTGAACTTCAACAATATCTCCCGTTTATGGTTGTGTGTTGTGTGTCATGTTGTGTAGTTACTGTCCAACTGCTTTGTGTGTGAACACAACAGGGATTATACTGTGCCTGCAGGGTTTGCATGGGATACTTTGCATACAGTTGTCAACATTCTTTCATACTGACCTAACACTGTAGTACCGTATAGTGTACTGGTCCAGTACTTTCACTGTGGTGGACAGTATACTGGGCTTTAGTCCTATCACTGCTTTACATTTCCATAGTGAGCACAACAGCCTGGTTAGGGGCCAGTTGTGCACATCTGATCATGTTGCATTATGTTCAGATATGAACTACTGATACCAGGCTTGTCCAACATTGGTAGTGTATACCACAACATAGGTGTACATTGGCACACAGTAGCGATGTGCCCCAGGCCATATCTAATGCTAGTCAGAGAGTGTGTTTGTCCTTCGACACACATTGTAAGTGGAGTTTGCCATAACATATGTCATGGTTAGTATACTGTGCCTCCGTCTACCTGTGACATAACAGTGATACCCAGGGTAAACCTACCATCTCCCATCCACTCGTCACGATTCCTCTTGAGGTGAATCGATGAGTGACTCTATGGATAACCTGTACTGGGAGTTTACTCATGAGTGGGGTGGCTTCTGTGTTATGGATCATGCAGTACAGCTTGTCCTATGTATGTCAGTGCTGGGGTTCAGGTCTCTCATGTGCATAGCTCACTGCCATTCAGATTGTACAAGGTGCAGCATGTTCATTGATTCCAGCTTGGACATGGCTTTATACATCAGGCACAGCTTGCCTCTGGGTGGGCAGTATGGCAGTATGTGGAGCTGCAGTTTGTTTAATCAGGCAACACATGGCATCTGTTCAAGCTCTTTGCTACTCCTGGTGAGGTACTGTTGGGGACTTTACAGTTGATGGAGGTGTCTGCTGAGGTACATCCCACAGGAGCTATTGTAGTCAATTGTAACGCTGATGAAGGATGACTGCAGAGCCACAGTGACCTCCCCTTATCTAGATCTGACAACCTTCATGATTAGGTGGGTATATGGTATGTTTCTGTGAACACTACAGCCACATGTTTGTCCAATGCAGGATATCTATCACCTTGTGTCCCCAGGTCTCTCATTACATGTTAGTTACGTAATGGGTTAACACCTATGTGGTAATTGGTGGGCACTTACTGTATATCCACAGGGGTTGACTATACACTTTTCTGCAATTAGCTTGCTGACATGGCTATGGCACCAGTTGTCTGTTTCTATGTGGCCCTTTTGTGGGATGCTTATGTCAGCTGGGGGGTCAGATATGGTGGGCAGTTTGTAGTCCTCTGCATACATGTTCAGACACAATCCTTCCATGTTGGCCTGTACCTATGGGACATATATACCAAATGAGGGAGGTCCCAGAACCAAGCCTTGTGGGATGCCACTTATATCTGGTTTGTAGTCTGACATGGGTGCAGCATGTCTGACCATGTCAGTTCTGTCCTTGGTCTGGTTTGCAACACCTCTACTGACATAGGGGTTATATTTAAGCTGGTGAGCATATCTATACTGAACACGTAGGGTATTGTATGGAAGCATTTGCAAGGTCCAGCTATGCTGTGTGGACCACATTGCCCTCATCAATGACCTTAATGACTGTTTCAAATGGGTCAAACATGTTTAGGGGCAGGATCTGCACTTAAGAAAGCCACACTGGGTAGGGTCCAGTGTCAGTAGGTCCCCGATATCTTTATGTCTGCGGTACATGCTGATCCTTTCCATAGCTGTGCAGACCAAGCTTGTCAGGATTCTGGGGTGGTAGTTTGCAGTATCCATTCAGGCAACACCTTTGTTGAGAAGGACCACTGTTGTTGTACACTGCTCTTTGGGTACATATCCTGTGGTAAGGCTGACATTGAGCAGTAGTGTGATTTGGCATTCCATTCTTCTTGGAGTCCATGTTGGACTCAGCCCAGGACACCATCTCATACCATTGCTGCTGTGTGTTTTGCTTTGTAGATGCTGGCTGTTACCTCAGCATCTGCAATGTCAGGGGGCCAGCAGTTTGCTGGGATAGATATTTTGCATTCTGGGGGGGTGCACTGCACCTGTCAGGTTGTATGTTGGCAATATGTGTGTGTGTTTGGTATGTTGTTTGTAATATTTGTGTGATTCAGAGCATATCTGTGAATTCCCAACACGGTTCCTACCATCAGTTGAGTAAGCCTTGGGATTATCCTTAGTGTCCTGTACAATTTGTATCTTCATAGGTTCATAGGTTCATACTAGGCTATCCACCCTAGGGCATTTGTAAGCCTAGCCAGAGTGTGTGTGTCTTTCACGCCCTTGCTATGTGAATATTATCGGCATTTATGATTTACTTTACTGTGGCTCTGTCTCGACGTGACACAGTGAAGACGCCCACTGTACATCTACGATCATCCATCCACTTGGCAATATTCCTGTTGAAGAGTGTCAGTGAGGGGCTCTGCCTAACATGGAGTGGGATCCTGTTCCAGGGTGTGGGGAGCCTCTGGGTTATGTATCTGTCCCTCCAGCACATCCTATTTCATTATGTGTTGAGGTTGACATCTGTCACTCTCACAGCTCCAATGGCTTTGATTTTTCTGGGGTGGAGCATGTCCATTACTCCTGTGTTGGACATGGCCTTGTACAACAGACATACAATGCCTCTGTGTAGGCAGTATGTGACTGCATTCAGCTGGGGTGTCTACAGCCAGGCAGCATATGACATATATTTGAGACCCTTTATCCTCTTGGTGAGGTACCTTTGAGGTTTTTCTAACCGCTGCAGGTGTCAGGTAAGGTACATCCCAAATGAGGCATTGTACTAGATTATGGGTCTGATAAGAGAACAGTACAGGGGCACAATGACCTCTGTTGACATAGATGTGAATCCTTTCATGATACGGTGTCCAATATAGACAGTCTTCCTAGCCACATTGGCAATGTGAGTGTCACATAACAGGTTACTGTCCACTTGTGTCCCTAGGTCCCTGATTACTCCTTCCATACATAATGGTTTACCACCTATGTGGTAATTTGTGAGTACCTTGTTTGGTATTTGGTGGGACATTCATACTGTCCAGTGTCTTCAGGATGTCTGGGTGGGGTTCCTGTGTGTGAGAGTGTGGTCTGTATCATGCTACAGACTGTACAGCAGTTTTGACTACGGTTAAGTGCACATGGGTGCTCTCCGATGCTTTGTGCATTGTCAGTTACCTGGACGTATGGGTGTCTGTGCTGCATATGGATACTCCCCCTCCTTTTATGTTTTGGTCCAGGTTTTGGGGCCATAACGCATGATATGAGGTATAACCTGGTAGTGCTGGTGTGCTGTCAGTAGGCTTGCAGCAGGTTTCTGTCACTGCACAGATATCGATGTTCTCCATATGGGGGAGGGCCTCAGGAGCATGCATATTGCGGTTTACACGTCTGGCATTGGTCAGCATTACCCTTATGTTTCTTACCACTTATGTTTTCTAGGGTGGTGGGTTAGTCTTTTCAGCCTTGCCTACGTATGTCTCTATGGAGGTGGCAAAAGCCTTATCCAATATCCAGACGCCTAGGGGTAACAGGTGCAAGCCATCCCTGGAACAGCAGCATGGCTTGTCATGCATGACATCCCAAGCAGACAGACATTAGATCCTCTTGGACTGACAGCTGTAATTGTGCCACCTGTTAAAGCTGATCATTCTGTGTTTGTACTGTGGCATCATTCTTGGTGAGGGTAGGATGCTGCAAATGTCCAGTGTCATACCGGCCTGGAGTACATACTCAGAGAGCTCATCCATGTCTCTTTTCATGTAGTCCAGGGAGGTACATCTCAGGTCATTCACACCAGCATGGACAGTGACTGCATCATATTTCTACTTGCTTTGGGGTGACCTGCGACTTGTGTTATGTGGCGTTGTAGCAGCCTACAGGCAGCTTACTGTACCCTTTCCCTTGTTCAGTCTGGTGAGTGGGACAGCAGTGTGTCTGCCTATAGAGTCACCTATTACAACTGTATCAGGCATGTTGTTTCTCCTTCTGGCCTGTGACTGTTTGGCACACCAGCTTTGTGTACTATGTGTTGTATGTGCTATGTTTGGAGGTTGTGGTTGCTTGGGGGTCTGCTTTGAAGGCCTCTGTTGGTGTGGTGTGTTTGTAATTAGGGCCTCCGGGAATGTTTTTCTGTGTTTATGTGTTTGGTTTACAGTTGTGATAGGTCTATGTGGGACTGGGTTTGTGGTGTGTGTGGTTACCTTCTCCTCCTGACTAGTTTTGACAATACTGAGTTGAGGGAGCTCAGCCTCCGGTTTGGATAAATGGTTGCATATCTCACATATATTTGTATTTATTGGGGGGAGTTGAGGATTGTCTGTGTACTTGGGGCAGGTGTAACATTGCCTCAGGATTCACAGATTCTACTTGTTGTAGCTGGCCTTAGTGGATTGTATGTGTGGACATATTTTATTGCCATACTACTGATCAGTGATTACTTCCCTTTTTATGTTTGCTCTGTCATGTAGCAGCTTCCTCATTCTCTTGCATGGTTTGGTAATGGCTGGAGTCCAGCATGCCAGATGCCTGCGTGTATGGCATTGTGTCTTGTTGTTATTTGTGATTGCATAATCCAAGCATTCCTGGCTGTGTTCATGGAATGCCTGTATAACAGGTTCTGCAGTGTGTCCCATATTTTGCACCTGCACAGGGCCTTTAATGGATTCCACATCAGTTTGGAGGGGTGCAACTTATGCTTTACACATGTTTTTCACTGTGGTTTTCTGGCCAGGGACTGTGGTCAGGATGTGTATATCCTGTGTGATTACTCTATGGTCTGGTCTTACCAGTGAGGGATACACTTCTCATCTTGCCATCCAGTACCCATGTTGCTGATTATCACATCCAGTATGCTTACCCCTCTTGTGGGAGTGGTACGTTGTTCCTGGGCATTTTGGTTTATGGATTCTAGGAACTTTTCTCCTACAGTGTTGGTGCTAGTATAATGCTCCCAGTGTATGTCTGGGTATTTTCAGTCAACCAATATAATGTGGTTTGGGGGGCTTGATATATTCATGTATTCCAACATAGGCCAGGTGCAGTTCCTGGTGTTAGGATGGTAGTCTGTAGCAGGCTATAAACTGGGAAGCAGTTTTAGCCACTGTTACTTGACCATGGCTAGTCCATGCTGCTTCTTGTTGTGGTACCAACATGGGGGTGTGGTTATCCTTGACAATTATTGCTAGTCACCCTCCTTTTGTAGCTTGTTCCATGTTTTGAGGCTGTACAGCACAGTATGAGGTGTAACCTGGTAGTGTTAGGGTGCTGTTGTGAGCCTTGACCCAGTTTTCTGTTACAGGACAGATATCAACATTCTCCATACTGGATGCGTTTACACTGCATGCATCTTGCTGTTTAGACTTCTGGCATTGGGTAGCATTACATCTAGGTTCTTATCCCTTGTGGTACCTATGGAGGTGGGTTTGTGTTTTGAGCCTTACCTATTCAGGGCACGCTGTGGGTAATGACAGCCTTTGCCAGTATCCATGAGGCCTGGACTGATAGGTGCACGCCACCCCTAGCAGGTGGAGCATCATGTCATGCTCAGCATGTCATCCCAGGCTGGCACACATTGGCTCCCTTTGACTAACTGCATTACTTCAGCCAATTATTGCAATTGATCATCCCATCGTCATATTGTGGCATCATGCTTGGTGAGGGTAGGATGTTAGTCAGGGTCCTCATGTGTGCATATAGTACATGGTGTTACATTACTTAACACATGGCATTCATGCCTCAGGTGGTGCTGCAGGGCTGCCTCTGTTGGATGCACATATTACACTCCCTGTACATGTTTGAGAGCAGGTTATGTCATTTTAGGCATCCATGTTATTATATGAGTGAGTCAGAGAGGGGTATCATTCCCAGGGTTCCTACTGAACCAGTGTATGTGCTATGCGTTGCCTCTTTGCCAAGGCCAGGGCATACTGGGCATGCCTTCTTCTGCCTACTGGGGCAGGCTCAGGTTGTTCCTCCTCCAAGTCACGCTCTGCCTGTGATGGCCTTGGCAATGGTGGGGGGCTGTTTGGCCTGGCCCTATGCTGGTCCTGCTGCAGCTGTTTTTGCAAGATCATATTATGTAGCATAGCCCATACCATGACAATTTGGGTACATGTAGTTGGTGAGTACTGCAAGGCTCCACCAGATGTGTCCAGACACTGGAACCATGACTTGAGCAGCCCAAACACACGCTCTATTACATTATGTGTTTGTGCGTGTGCCTCATTATGGCGTTCCTGTTCAGGTGTGTGTGTTTCTGATGGGTGTCATCAGCCACGGCTCCAGTGCATAACCTGCATCCCCACTAGGTGTCCGTGTGGGATGTCCCCATTGGCAAATGTCTGGTACAGCTGCGTCAAATGCCAGATATGGGAATCATGGTAGCTCCCAGGGCAGCCAGCACACACATTCATTATTATGCCCTGGGCATCACACATGACCTGGCAGTTGATGGAGGGGAAGCCCTTGCAGTTAATGTAGGCCCTACCCCGCTCACCGGCTGGTGCTTTGATGCATATGTGCGTGCAGTCTATTGCACCCACTACCTCAGGGTATTCCGCTATTTGCTGGAAGAGACGCATATTGCTGGCCAATACCTCACGGGCATTGGGGAAATATACATGATCACCGACATGTGCTGACATGGCATCCAGGAACTGGTGCAGTACCCTGGAGGCTGATGCCTGTGATATCCCCATCATATCACCAGTTGGTCTCTGGAAGGTACCTGTTGCTAGTATTCTTAGGCCAACACATACCTTGGTTTCCACTGGGATGGGTTCCCCTCTGTTGGTTCTGTGTGTGAGGCGTGGCCTGCACAGCTCAACAATTTGCTGCAGGAGGTCTCTGTCCACTCTATAGCGCTCTATTATCTCCAGCTCATGTAACCCGTGGTAGGTGACCCTGGGCCTGTACACTCTTCTCCGTCTCCTCACTGTGGGTTGTCTGGTACCATCTGCATTGTCACCACCCTCAGCAAGTCACCTATGTCTCCTTATGACAGCTATGGCAGCCCCCAGCATTTCTGCTCTGAGTTCAGCTTTTTCAGTTTTCACTTCTAATAGCTTACTCCTGTCTTGCAGTGTCTCTTGAGAGATACATCCTGCACTGCTGTTTGCAGAGTTTTAAGTGCTTGGCTGAGCTACTATTCTGCCTGTGTAATTGCCTGCTTCTAATTGTTTTCACCTGCTAGCTCCAGCAGTATTCCCTGCTAGCTTCCTACTAATTCTGTTGCTTCCTTTTTCCTTTCTGTTTCCTCAGGGGGGAGCAATGTGCATACCAGCAAAAACACACTCACAGTGGCTTACACGCGCACACATGCTTACACGGTTCGGAATCTGCTTATTCGGGTTAAAACGCGTGCACACCAGCGCAAACAGTCTTACAAGTCTACCAACACGCTCCCACATGCTCAATCTGCCTTACACGCGCGCACACTGTCCTACCCACGCTTCATGGCGCGCACACGTGCGCATGCACGCCCAACAAGAAACTTTGGTGTAAGTAACAGTGTACACCTTCCATTTCTTGACTTTCCCATGCTTATCTTGTGGCACTCCTGTTTCCATGATCTGTGTCTGACATCTGTCATGTAACACTGACCTCCAATGAACTGCATTTCTTTCTACCATTCCCCCCTGTGATGTCACCTATCTCCTACTCTATTCCTCCCCCTTATGTATCTCTTACACTACTCAGACTGTGCTCATTTGCTATGTGACAGTGGGATTCAGTATCCTAACACACATTTACATCAGATTGCCTACTAATGCTTAGTTACATGTCTTAGACTCAGCTTCCCCCCTTAGCAACCACTAAACGGTGGCCATGTTGTTTTTGGTCTGCTGGTCCCTGCATTGTAAATCCATGTATTGCATAAAACCCACATTTGTGGGTTTATAACCTTCATTTTTATGTTTTATATAGCGCAGCCTGTTTGCGTGGGGCTGCGCTGCGTTTAAACACCGGCGATCGCCGAAAAAAAAAAATGTATTTCTCATATTTGCATTGGGGTACCTTGCCAATGGCCACATATTTGGCCATTGGCATGCTGCCTGACACATATACACCCTTTATTTGGAGCTGACATGACTCCATTATGATTTTTGCAGAAACGTACTCAGTTGTCAACTGAGTACATTTCTGCAGCTAAAACGGCTCTTACACGGGCTGCTTTCTGTTTCGTGGATCGCTACTCTACCTCATTTGCATGCCTTTCGGCTGCAAGTGAGGTATTTAGCATATCCACGCCCAGTCCGTGTAAGAGATGTTTTAGCTGGTCTCTTACATGGAGTTTCAGGCTGTTCCTGGATCGCGAGGCTTGCATGGAGTCTTACACGTCTCTTACACTCCGCGTAAGCCTTCGTGAATCCTGCCCAGTATGTTACCCAGAAATGGGGTAAAAAATATTTACCACTGTTAGGGAGTTATGAAGGAACAAGAGGTACATTAAATAACACCAATAAAACTGACAACATAGGGAAATATCAACGAGCATGTGTTTTAGAGTATAGTCCCTATGTACATCAGATTAAGTGAATTATGGAAACTCATTAGAAGGTTTTTATGGTAGATGATAATCTGGTTGGATACATAGGGGAAATACATATTTTGTATATAAAATGGGAAGTAACTTAAAAAGACTGTTAGAGAACAGTGAGTTGAATAAAGATGGCAGCAATACGGAAAACCACCACAAGGCTACTAAAAAATGTGGCAATTGTAATCAGTGTGGGGTTATAATGGAGGAAAGAGAGTTAGTGTTGGACAACATAAACAAGACCAAAATCAGGTTCAAATCTGGAAATTGTAATACCAAATTTGTTATCTATATGACAAAATGTAAAATGTGCCTGGATACTATATAGGTAAGACCGGAAGACCCTTTAAAAAGAGGATATATGATCACCTGTATAGTATGAAGAGAAAAGATGGTAACAATGCATTGTATAGGCACATTGAAAGGTTAGGGGAAGAACACAATTTTAAATTTGCCATATTAGAGCATATTAAACACAATCCAAAGGGAGGTAATAGGAAAGAGACTTTGAGTTACAGAGAAGTATGGTGGCAACTTTTTATGAATGCTTCAAACATACCAGGATTGAACGACAACATATCAATCAAACCCATATTGTTGAATAGAATGTTAAGAATGTAAGAAACAATACTTGGGTTACACAACATAATACAAAACATATATTATGAATGTATAAACAATCAGGAGGAAGGGTATATGTCACAATCATTAGGGGAAAGGAAGGTTGTAAAATAATATTGTCGATGCACACTTAATCAAACATATAGAGTTATTATAGATTATTTAATAAAACATAGTGTAGGGAATTCTAAGCACATAATGAAGTATTAATACAGAATTCTATTTTTATTTTTATTTTAAATAGTTAGAATTTATATTCATCATTTTTAACAGTGAACAGTATAACACAACATGTTATAGAGTAAAAGAAGAATATAAGGGAATGTTTATGTAACAACTTGAGGGTACTCATTTTAAAAAAATGGAGCAATTAAAAAAAAAAATGGAGCAATATTACTTTAAGGGCAGCAGTAAGATTCTGGCGCCAAAAAAATTATTTAAACACTTGAGCACCTAAGTATTTTTGTTCTGAAGAAGCCTACATACTGTAGGTGAAAGCGCTTAACCTGTTTTTATCAGTTGGAAGTCCTTACATTGTTTTTATCACTTGGACTTTTTATTGTTTGAATACGGCGAGTTTGTACTGCAATAAACATTTGATCTGGAGTCTGCACTGCGTTTCCTCTGTGTTTTTTCATTGTTTCACAGAGAATATTCATATGTTCATAGGTAAGCTAGCTGCCCTTGTGGGACATTTTACAACTATCAATTTCCTTTTCAAATGTGAGAATGAAACACTGTACCTAGTATCTGTTAGGTAAACACCTTAACCATTATGCCAACCCCCAAATCCCTGCTAACCCTTAAACCCCTGCCACCCCAATCCCCTATAATTGCTACAGTGGCCAGTTGTACACATTCTGATGGATGCATTGGTTGCTCCCACCTGACCCACTAATCTCCTCAGCAAGCATGTTTACTTCAGGTTTGAATATGCCATGCCACTCTGAATGCATTGCAGGATGCTCTGCACTCTCCTAAGTTGTTGGAACTCCTCATGAAAGCTACTTAGCCCATTAAAGATCTCTAGCATGATCTGAGGAGTGGTTGACTGCACTTATCCACTGATATAGACCATGGGTGACATCTACTGTAGGTAGATCCTGGAGACACAGCATTGATGGCCACCTACCTGCCTCTCCCTTATTCTGAGTGGGTGTACCTTAGAGGTAGTGCAGGTTTCTGATACCTTCTGAGATGGTGACACCTGTGTAGCACAGGTGGGCTGACATGGATGGGATAATGTTCAATGAACACAAGTGATAAATTAAGGCTCATTCTGCCCCTTCACCACCAGTTCTGCTGCGGGTAATGTGAGTGCCACCTCTACTGTTTCAATGGAATGTGCTATGCATGTGGTGCCATCGTTGTTGGCCAGCAGTGATCTGCTGACATTATCCATGTTCCAAACTGTTGTGCTGGATCCTTTTCAAGTGAAACATATGAATGCATAGAAATAACATACCTGTGGCATTGCTGGATTATATCTGTGACTTCCACCACAATATGCACACAGACTGTTACATGCCAAATGTATACTTAGCCAATGGACACAGATGTACCTTGTAGTGTTGGTTGTTGCTGTTGCAGACCAATGTCCCTGGATGAGAAATATGCATATGTGTTTGAGTAAACCAGTCACACCTGCTAGTCACTGTCCTATGTGAATGGTACCTACTTCTAATCTTCTATTGCATCCCTATGGACACTCAGGCAGTTGTCACCAGTCCAGTTCCTACATCCAAGTCACCATCGGGTATGAGCAATGCCAGGAATTCTTCTACATCCATGAGAAATCTTTGTATTGGAGGTCCACTCCCATGCCTTGGTCCTGAATTACAGTCAGATATCAGTGACCTTGTAATGCACCTGTACTATTGTCTTATTATAGCTCCTGATGGCACTTATGTTGTGCAACAATTCCTGCCACACCTGGTTCTGGAAAGCCTTTCCTGCTTTATCCTTTTCAAGTATATGCATGTTGTAGCATCTCTGAATCCAGTGTGATGAAATTTTCCAACTGTTGCTATTCCTTCTGTTCACTGACAATATATTTACACCTGGGGGTTATTCATGTAGATCAGTGTGTGTGTGTATATGTGTGCACACGCATGTGTGTGTGTGTGTGTGTGTGTGTGTGTGTGTGTGTGTGTGTGTGTGTGTGTGTGTGTGTGTGTGCATGTGTGGGCATGACTGTCTATGTCAGATGACAAATGATTCGGTTCTGGCCCTTGCCCCATATAATGACCACAGCTCTGAGTGAATCCATTCTGAGACCTTGGCACATAGTGTGGTATCAGTGGGCATGATAACTATGCTTGCTATCCATTAGATCTGTGCAAATAGCACAGTTTCTACCTGGTGTAGCGGAAGTCCCATATCCCCTGTAGCATGTCATGTAGTCTACATGAGTATGTATTTTTAATAGAGTAGTTTTGTTGTGCATACTGAATGTTGATGTGACATCTAGACAGCAGGACAGTGACTAGACCTGACAATTTTCCTTGTGCCCTGTCAGGTTGGACTTCCCCATTAGGAATGCAACTTGGCCTGCCCAGTCCCCTGTGCCTTGTCAGGTTGAATCTATCCCATAAGACTGCAATCTGTCTCACCCTGCCCCTGTTCCCAGTCTGTTTGACCCCTGTGCAGTGTTACCCCATAGATTCCACTGAGCTGTTACAGTGCATGTTGCTTCTGTGCACCCTTGTGTGGCCATTGAAATCCTTGCTGGCCATTAACAGTAGCTCTGTCTGCTGTTGTTTTGCATATGTAGCAATGCATGCTGATATTCACTTATATTCAGATTCCCTAAGTTGCTCACCATAACATGGTCTCCTGCAATATGGCTGCCACACTTTTATTGTGCTAAAACATGGCTTCTTGGACAGTAGTTATACTAATGAGGTGACTTTGCATGATTATCCCTGAATTATACATATAATGCAATATTTATCAGCTCTAGTCCATGCTATGAGGTCTGTGCCTGTTTGTTTCCAGGCTGACAGGTCATATAAGGTGCGCAAGCATACAGGGCTACTACAAAACCTGGCTACACTATTGTCTTTTTGCATTATGCTACTGTCAATATATACTATTCTATCCTGCTGCCTGTTGATACACATCACATGATGTACACTACTTGTGGCCATATGCACTAGACTATAATTTTCCCCCTGGATTAGGCCTAGATAAAGTTCATGTCTCCAACAGGTACAGAATCTGGGGGTCTATGTTAAATCATTGAACGCCTAAAAAAGAGAACGATGATTTATCAAACCTATGTAAGCGAAAGCTTACAATCTCTAATGCTTAGAACAGTGATTTTTTTCCAAGGAAAAAAAATCGCTGTTCCAAAAAACAAAAAAAAAAAATTTAAAACAACTTTGCCCCCACATCTCCCTACTTAAATATACCAACTCCGAGATCGCACTACAGTGACGGAAGTGGCCAAGCGAATTCTTTACCTGGGAAAGAATTCACTTATGTAAAATTTTGCTATTTTGCCTTTTCGTGCTTTCAATTTCGATCAAGATGCATTCGAAATAATGCATCTTCAATCATAGGAACCCATAGGAACCCAGAATCTGGCAGGGCTCCCATCTGGCACAGCAAGTAATATAAAATCTTCCTTTACCTCTTGCACCAGGACTATAGGGAGACCTGATGGATGTATGAGGGTCCATTTCACAAAGTTGATGTCTGGTACCAGCTTGTCAGACTGCTGACTGATGCCAGAAAAATCACCCTTCTAATGAAGAGTGCAGTCATGAATATAGTGACCTGCGGACGTGACACCCAAACCTTTTCTGCAAGTGTACTATGTTAATAGATTGAAACATGTATTATTCATCTTTTATATTTGTAAATACTTTTTTATTTCTTTTTTTTAGTCTTTTTTTGCTTTTGCTTTGTTATTTTCTTTTTCACTATTTTTGTTAGTCTTCTGCAAACACTGCCATGGTGTAGACAATGGTGAAGCAGTGGGTGCCATGCTCTGCAATTGCCAATGTGCCTTGAGTTGGGTTATCAGCAGTTACCAGTCTGCTTCTCTGTAGGGTGATGAAAGCCACCCTGTGGAAGGCAAGCTGGAGGGCATGCTGTTGGCCTCTGTGGCCACCTGTCAGCAGGGGGGTAAGGGATGAAGACCCCTTATCTGAGGTGGTACATAGAGGTCCTACTGGGTCACCTGTTGGGAAGTGCTGCAGCTGGTGAGGACCAAGATGGAAAAGTGGCAATATGCCTGCAACAGCACCTTTGAGTGCCTTATTGTGTGGTTTATAGAGTCACAAAACCAGCTGGCTCCATCAGGCCACAAGTGCTGGCCCTCATCCATGATACTAGCAATTGAGATGACTGAGATCTAGGTAGTTTCCCCTCAGGCCCAGATTGATAGATCCACCTTATCCCTTTCTATCTCCTTTGTTGTGTTCGCCATCCTTTTGTGTCAGTCCCTTTCCCAATTGTAATCCATTCTTCCCCATAACTGTCTGTCCACCATCCATGTGCCTGTGTCTCTCAGTTGTTGCCACACATTGAGCACTACACCTCCTCTTAGTCTTTGTCTGGGTTATGGTTGTGTGATTCTGCTTCCTTCTTCTTAACTTCCATTCTACCTGCACTTACATTTACTACAATCCTGATGCATACTTCTTCTAAAAACAGCATCCTCTTTTCCCCTCAAATAAAATTTCACTTCCTGTTGCTCCTTTGTGTGGCCCTCTTCTTGCTCTACTCCATTTCAACCATTCCTATCTCCCCATTTCCTCTTCACTTATATGTTAAAGGTCTTAGATTATTGCTGTGGTGCCCCTCTATCAGCTGCCTGCATTGCCCATGTTGCAACTATTGGAGATCTGTGAATGCTCGTATCATTGGGCACACCACCAGACTGATGCATTCCCTTGGGTCATGTGATCATTCACAGCATTCTTAGCCCAGCTCCATGGTCACTGGCATTATCTTTCCTACAAAGATTCATCATGCAACACTAACCCTGGTATGACCAAGCTATGACAGCACTCATACATGCCTTTTCCTCATTGGTCCGGTAATGACCAAGCTATGATAGCACTCATACATGCCTTTTCCTCATTGGTCCAGGTATGACCAAGCTATGACAGCACTCATACATGCCTTTTCCTCATTGGTCCACACAGCACTAACTTTCTCATTCTATTTACTATTGTGTGG
This sequence comes from Protopterus annectens, assembly GCF_019279795.1. NCBI lineage: Eukaryota > Metazoa > Chordata > Ceratodontiformes > Protopteridae > Protopterus > Protopterus annectens. The sequence continues at coordinate 1,943,760,926 of NC_056739.1, read as the reverse complement.
TCATGTTATGCTTTTTCCTGAATAACTCATATACTGACAACAGACTAAATCAACTCAAATATATCCAACAGCACAAATTCCTACCTAAAATGAAATGCATCATTTGTAGCGTTAGTATAAATTATACACAGCAGAGTTAAAATAACATCAAAAGAACACTACTATAAATAATAAAATTAATCACAAGGTGCATAATAACTAAACACGTAATACTTGCCATTACTGGTGCCATTACCACAGCATAAAAAGCTTCTACAAACTAAATTGTACAGAACCATTCATTATCTTAATTATATGTATACATCATCGGTAGAAGCTAAGAAACTGAATTGACACCTTACTGGAGAATCTATAACCAAAATCAGCTAAAGTAAAATATGTAAACAATATAAAAGGCAACATTATAGAAATCTCGTGGCTTGATATGTATATTGACTAAAGCCATGGTGATAAAACAGTGGCAGTAATGCAATAAAATAATGACAAAACACAAATTAAAAAACCTCAAACACTTGATAAGTACAAATACTTGATGAAAGTAGACAACACATTCATATGATGAAATGCATTTCAATGAAATGCGTGGAACTCGTGAGTGTGTGTGTGTGTGTGTGTATGTATATATATATATATATATATATATATATATATATATATATATATATATATATATATGTAGATATAGATATAGATATATTATTTGTTACAAAACGTGTCATTCAAAGAACATGCAAGCATTTGTTACTGAACTTGAGCTCAAAACCAGTTCATTTTACATTAAAAGGGTTTTATTCTCTACACTGGTGGGAGCAGAGAGCTAATTCAATCCATCTGAGTTGGGAACTGCTGGTGGATGACATTGTTTGTTTATCTGATTGGCCTGAGGGCTTAACTGTGTAAATAGTCCTTCATCCTGCTGGCATAAAAGCCATACATTTTTGTGAGACTGTGCTCATTTTATTAAATGTTATAGTCTCCATGTATACCCCATTCCCACTTGTTAACACCACCTATCAGCTACCTACAATGAGTATAATTTGATACAAATGATCAACTAAAGATGGACCCCCGCCCTTAACAAAAAAAAAAAAAAAAAAAAAATAATAATAATATATATATATATATATATATATATATATATATATAAAACTTTACTATATTGTAATAACTTTCTCCTTTTCACTAAAGTGCTTATTGTATATTGTACTTAGATTCTATGTAAAACCGACACTGTACCTATCAATGTTGTTCTTGTTTTATTGGAGCTTTTCTCCCCGGGCCTCCACTGAAAATGGGCTCACACCCAGACGGACTATCCCAGTCAACAAATGTAAAATAAATAAATAAATAAAATAATTTTATTCAGAGCTTCCCTGTGCCTGGTTTGGACACCATGACTACAAGACCTTGGATTGCATCTAAAGCATTTGTTACTGCACTTGAACTCAAAACCAGTTTGTTTTACATTGAGGGTTTTATTCTGCAATCTGGTGGGTGCAGAGGGCTGATTCAACCCACCCAAGTTGGGAACTGCTGGTGGACAGCTTATTGTGTGTTTATCTGATTGACCTGAGTGCTTAAATGTGTAAAAGCCTTTCGTCCTGCTGGTATAAAAGCCTCACAAATATGTTTACCCATGCTTTGTATATAAGCAAACCTCTCCAGTTTAAAATCCTCTATAGTCTCCCACTGTTCACAGTTGCTCAAAGACCTGCCAGTTTGTGCAGAAGGCAGCACCACTGCAGGTCATCCTATAGTATACTAGCAAATACTCTCATGTAGACCTTTAAGTGACTCTCCCCTACTCCTTCCCATCTACTAAGGATCTAGTATAATTGATAGGCACTTCCCAGTCATCTCTGTTTCTGGCCTGGTGGCTATGGGAATCTTGAGGCAGTGTAGCAGCTGCCTCATGATCACTGACAACCATTTAATTTTAGAACAGATAAACACAGTGTATGAGAGATGTAGATGCACAATGTCACTGGAGGCAAAGCTCCCACATACACACATGAATAATGCAAATCAGGTTGTCAGTGTTACATGCAAAACATTCACTCTCAACAGTAAGAAACAAGCACAAAGACCCACATATGCAAAGGTACTCACATGTAATCTATCCAAACCTCCAAGACCACCTAAAAATATTTATCAGTGGCCCAGGCAAACTCAAAAAAGACAGCAACTCACACAGCACATAACTCTACAAATCATAGTAGCCCTGCTTCTAAGCTCATAAGGCAAAATGCCACACAGCCAAACATTCTAGTTATAGGGGATTCCATTGTAAGACATACTGATGTCCCCCTTCCCAGGCTACGCAAGGAGAAGACCACAGTGAGCTGTCTGTCTAGAGCCAGGATCTGTCAGGTCATGCATGTAATTAGGTCTTTAAACCACAAGATCCAGTATGATACAGTCATAGTCCATGTGGGAGTAAATGACCTAAGATGTACTTCACTGGGCTATATAAAGAGATACATGATGGAGCTCTCTGAATATGTGTCACAAGTGGATATGAATCTAGCCCTGAGTAGCATCCTACCTTCACCAATGGTGATGCTACAGTACCAGCAAATAATGACTGACTTCAACAATTGGCTTAGTTTCTGGTCTCACAGCAGAAGGATCCAACATCATTCAGCCTAGGGAGACATGATCAACAAACCAGACTACCTTTGCATAGATGGTTTGAACTTGTCACCACTTGATTTCCAAATACTGGCAAAAGCTTTATATATTCCCATAGTGCCATTTTAGGCCATGCAAAGTTGTTAAACCCTCCAACATAACACAAATCACTCAAGACCACCTAAAGGTACTGCTGCTGAGTGCTAGGAGTTTAAATAAAAAACTGCACTCCCTGGAAGCACTCCTTACCCTGCAGAATGCAAACATAAGTGCAGTTATGGAAACAAGGTTCAGAACCATGGAGAGCACTCTGGCTATCATAGGCTGCAATGACTTTTGTACATTTCGATCTCCCTCACCTTAGGATAAAACAAAGAGAAGAGGTGTCTCACTGTTCATAAAGGACAAGTACACTGCTAGACTGATTCAACAACATGACTCCCTTGAGCTGCTCCATGCCCAACTAACCATAGGTGCGACCCCCTACAATATCCTTTCTTACTACAAATCCCCTAAAATGAGTCTGGAAAACCACACCCCCTACCTAAACCTACTGGAATCTCATAACATTCAGTCTAACACCATACTTATGCATGACTTCAACTACCCCTTCCTAATCTGGGAGATGTATATGGCCAATAATTCCCTTCCTTAGAGGTTTTAGGACTTTGTCAATGCAAACACCATGGAGTGACTAGTTAGCATTCCAGCTAGAGGTACAAATATACAAACCCTGATACTCATGAACATAGGGGGATACTGCTCCCTCCAGTGCATTAACTTCTCCCTGGTAATATCTAACCAAAAATAATTTCCTTTAGTATTAAAACTAACCTAGAACCCCCATCAAACTCCAAACCTGTTGAGAGCCTTGCTAAGGCCAATTACCGCAAACTAAGTGATAGCTTATTAAACTTCCAAGCCCCTCTGAACTCGGATGACACTGAGGCTCACTCTGTGTTGTACACAAAAGCACTGTACAACCACATTCATAGCCGGTAGTACCTGTCACTGTTAAAGCTATGATTACTGGCAAAAATAAACCACCTTGGTGGACCACTAGAACAAACAGGCTATTCAACAAATGGAAAAAGAATCCTCTCTAAAGCCAAGAAGGAACAGACAAAATCAGTGCAAAAAGACTCTTACCAGTCTGAACAAACAAGCTAAAGAGCTGGTAAAATCTGCCAAAGCAAACCTCAAGGCAAAGGTGTGAAATAAACCATAAGGCTTTTTAAAATTATGTTCGTAACCTCAGAAGAAACACTCAGTAATGTGCCGAGTTAATCATGAGCAGCATTTACACCCAGCCTGAAACTACAGCAGACCAGTTGGCTGAGAAGTTAAGTTCAAACTTCTTCCCCATCACCTCCTACCACACCCAAAGAAATACCTGCAACCATCCCCCTACAGGTCATTACAAGGGCACAGGTCCTTACTGTACTTGCTAAGGCCAAAAACATAGCCTCCATGCATCCCAACTACATTCCAGGATGCTTCTTAAATAGCTTAAAACCGAATCTATCAGGGCCACCAGAAACTCTCTTTAACCACAGCCTCTGGAAAGGTTTTGTCCCTGAGGAATGGAAGACTGCAACAGTTGTCCCTCTGCACACGGGGCCCCATCAATTGATCTAGGGAACTACAGACCCATAAGCTTGATCAGTCTTATCTGCAAGGCCATGGGCAGAATTATCATGGACCTGATCAATAACAACACAGGAAATCTCCAAACAATGGACCAGACCCAATTTGGCTGTTTCAAAGGAAGGTCTTGCCTGCTTAATCTGACAGACTTCTTCAAGAAAGTCACCTGGGCTATGAATAAGGGTAAAATGGTACACGCAGCTTATTTAAATCTGACCAAAGCTTTTGACACAATCCCCCAGTCAGGGATACTAGATAAACTTACTGAGATAGACATAAACCCCTACATCATTAGATGGATAGCAAACTGGTTCACTGATAGACTCATGTTGTCTGGGTAGGCAAATCCAGTTCTGATAAGCAACCTGTTACTGCAGTGTTGCACAGGGTTCAATGTTGGGACCCCTCTTGTCTAGTATATACATATCTGAAGTAAAGGCCAATGTTGTGGTTCTCTGGCTCACCAAGTTTGCCAATGACTGTAAGCTGGGAGCAATCACTGAATCCCTAGAAATGCTGACATCCTACAAACAAGACTAAAAAAAAAAACAAATGACTGGTGCCAACACCATACTCTGAGACTAAATGCTAAAAAATGCATAACCTTACCCTTTGGTAAATCAGATATCCCCGAAAATTGTAAGATTGATAGCAGATCCCTAAAAGTAGGCCCAGTGGTGAGGGACTTAAGAACACAGATAGATAGTAACGTAAATTTTGACTACCAGGTTCATACCTCTCAGCTGTATAGATTTTTATAGAATGCCCAGATTTTTGTCTCATATTTTTGATCTGTTCCTTATAGAATTTGTGAGTTTCTGGATTTTTGTGGCAAATCAGTGCAGACTGAATTCACTAAATAATAACAGTCATTTGAGTTACAGACTTCATATCCTTCAGAAATGCATGGTAACACAAGATCTTTTATTCTAGCAAATTTCTAAGCTTATAATAGCAATATTTAAAAATTGTCACTATTTTTGGGGCTTTGTTCAGATTTTTTGTGTTAAGAGATTGAGAACTATGGCTATGGTAGTGAGGAATTCCTTCTGTGTGGCACAACGTATAAGTAAAAGCATGGCATCAAGGTCAAAGGAAATCATAATGCCATTGTACTTGGCCCTCATCAGTTCCATAATTGAGTACTCTGCTCCCTTCTGCATGTACCTAATCAGGCAGGCACTTACACCAATTGGAGTGTTCCCAGAGGTTTCTCACTAAAAGAAAAATGCAAAGTTTAAGACCCATGTCTTACATGGACCTACTAAAGGCCCTATCCCTTTAATCCAGCTCATACAGGTTATTGAGAGTTGACTTATGCCTGACCTACAAGACATTTTCTAATCCAGCCCTGATGAAAATGTTACATATTCACAAGAAAAAATATGCAAAGTTTACAAGTTCCTTGGACCTGAATCTTATTTGTGACTGTAACACAACTCTCTGGAGAGACAAATTAATATCCCAAAGGCTACCTTGTCTATGGAATAAACCTCCCATGTTCATAAAACAAAGGCCGTCCTTCACTTTCTTCAAAAAGAATTTAGACAAATGGATGGGGGACCATAAAGTCACTCCAGGGGTACTGCCTATGTCCCATATGGACAAAGGCAGTCTGTAAAATTACTCAGGGCTCCAATACCCAAAGAACCACTACCCTGATACTACCCCATCCCATATCTGGGGAATTAATATATAATATTTTCTTATATTATTGTCTAGGCTTGTAAAGGCTCTTGTGCCATTAGCTTAGTATTCCCCTATGAACAAAGGCTGCATTTATAGATTAAATCAGGCATTTACTGAAGTAAATTTGATATAGCAGTATACAAAAAACAAACAATGGTCCTGATGAGCAACTTACCATAGTGCTGACATAAAAACAAAAAACGTCAGTGAAGGAGGTGAATAAACGTCATGCATCACACTTAAATCCAATATTAGATTAAAGTTCGGTGCATGATTTCTATTTGCCTCCTTCATTGCCTTTTTTTGCAGTGCTATACAGGTTTAATACATCTTTGAGATGTCTTCAGATACAGTTCTACAATTTGAGTAAATGGCAGGACTTGAATAGTTCATCTAAGTTCAATAACTCACAGTTCTCATCCATCTTATTTATACCAAGTGTCTAGGCCTTCCTTGCATATGCCCCTGGTCTTGTTTCAGGCTATCTTTCTTCAGGATCTCTTGTTTCTCCAGATTTGGACAGGCTCATGCCTAGGGATTGGGCATCTATCTGTATAACTCTGGTGGACCAGACCCCCACCAGCACACGGCAATCCTTCGGTTGTGTGAGGCAGGGATCCTGGTTGCTTCCACCTCCCATTCTCTTTTTATATGAAGGATTAGTTTGTCTCAACCTATAGGCCATCTTACTAAATAACAGATCTTTACAAACACACACACACACACACACACACACACACACACACACACACACACACACACACACACACACACACACACACACAAGCACCTATATACATGCACTCCTTTCAACTTTGAACTATATATATATATATATATATATATATATGTGTGTGTGTGTGTGTGTGTGTGTATATACATATATATATATATATATATATATATATATATATATATATATATATATATATATATATATATATATATAGGTTGATAGGTTCATAGGTAAGTACTAGGCTATCTGCCCAAGGGCATTTATAAGCCTAGCCAGAGTGTGTTGGCTTTCAACACCCCCTTAGATTAGTTCTCTGTGCCTCTGACCAGCAGAACCCCTGCAGTGATCCCCGAGGTAAATTTTCTGTTTCCCATCCACCTGTCAAGGTTTCTCTTGAAGAGTGCTAGTGAGAGTCTCTGCCTGATGTATATTGGAATCTTGTTCTAAAGCATGGGGAGTCCCTGGGTTAGGAATCTATCCCTCCAGCATATCCTATTTATTGTTATGGTAAGGTTTATATCCCTAGAGTGTGTGGCTCTCAGGGATTTTTTTTTTTTTTTAGGTGAAGCATATCCATCAATTCTGCATTGGACATGGCCTTGTATGTCAAGCAGAGATCACCTCTGAGTAAGCGGTATGCAACCGAGTACAGCTGGAGTTTCTTTAGTCGGGCTGCATAGGTCATCTGTTTGAGGCCAGTAATCCTCTTGGTGAGGTACTTTTGTGATCTTTCCAGCTGTTGCAGGTGTCTTGTAAGGCACATCCCAAATGGGGCGTTGTATTCTATAATGGGTTTAATAAGTGATGAGTGGAGAGGCACAATAACCTCCTTTGTTCTGGATGGAAACCCTTTTGAGATTAGGTGGGCCACGTAGAAGGATTTTCTAACCACCTTGGCAATGTGATTATCAAAGGACAGATTGCTATATACTTGGGTCCCCAGATCCCTTATTACTTTTTCTGTATTTAGGGGACTACCACCTATGTGGTAGTTCACGGGTACTTTGTTTTTTTCCAAAGGGGATGACTATGCACTTTTTGGCATTCAGCTTGAGGCCATAATTTTGACACCAGGTATCTGTCTCAGTGAGACCCTTCGGGAGGGTGGCTGTATCAGCCGGAGAATCAATTATGGCCCCTAGTTTGCAGTCGCCTGCAAACTTGGTCAGCCCAGTCCTCCTGTGCTTGCCTGGACCTCTGAGAAGTATATACCGAACAGGAGGGTGGAATGGGTGGAGAAGAGTGTCAGGAGTGCTTTGTGACAGACGGGTACCAGTAAGATTGAAAGGAAAATTCTACAAGATGGTAGAGAGACCAGCTATGTTATATAAGTTGGAGATGGTGCCACTGATGAAAAGACAGGAGTCAGAGTTGGAGCTTAAATATGTTAAGATTTGTATTGGGTGTGATAAGGATAGACAGAATTAGAAATGGGTATATTAGAGGGTCAGCTCAGGTTTGATGGTTTGGAGACCAAGCCAGAGAGGCAAGATTGCATTGGTATGGACATGTGCTGAGGGGGGGGTGCTGGGTATATTGGGAGAAGGATGCTAAAGATGGAGCTGCCAGGTAAAAGGAAACGTTTTATGGATGGTGTGAGAGAGGACACGAAGGTGGCTGGTGTGATGGAGCAAGATGCAGAGGACAGGAAGAAATGGAAACAGGTGATCTACTGTAGCAACCATTAATGGGAGCAGCCAAAAGAAAAAGAAGGAAAAAGAAGAGATATATGTATGTATCTCTATCTCTATATCTATATATGGATCTATGTAAGAAGATCAAATTCTACTTCACATGACTTAGACCGTATGAAAGACTTTCCAAAAAGCTGAACCAGACAAAATATCAAAAATCTATATTTTTGCAGGGGGATCTTCACCCCCCCCATACTCTGCATATTACATATACCAACTCCAAGACTGCATTACAGTGGGGAAAAGGGTAAATTCCCTGATCCCCACTGTACCACAATCTCCATACAAAAGCTTTGACATTTTGGAAAGTCAATAATATGGCCTTGACCATATGAAGTTCAACTTTCTGAATCTTCAGTCTTCTGAAGGGGACCCACGTGTGTGTGTGTGTATGTGTGTGTGTGTGTGTGTGTGTGTGTGTGTGTGTGTGTGTGTGTGTGTGTGTGTGTGTGTGTGTGTGTGTGTGTGTATGTATATACACTATCTGCATATATATGTCTGTGTGTGTATAAATACACATATACATATGATGTATTTGCATGCATTATTAAATATGCATATATGCACATGCAGACATATTTATATGTATATTTATAAAGCAACAGATATGAATTGAGTGCAAGACGGTTCACTGAATTGCCTTTTCACTGAATAACAGATTATTAAAAACTTTATTGAAAATATATTTCATTGTTAACATGGTTGTTGGAATCACAATTAGAAGAAAAGAGTAGAGGGTATAGAAAATCACTGCTGGTGTGATTTAGGATCTTAGCAATATAGGCATTACAAGGGAAATTGTCTAGCTCAGTATTTGTGCATTGCTAATTACCACTCTTATGTTGTATTCCTACACCAGAAGTGATTCACTGTCTGTGGAGTTTTCTCTTTTTTTCCACAGTTGTGAACATGTAGTTAGTATTTTTATTAACGCCATATGGTTTACCCCATGTAAAGTTAACTTTTTGAAGGATATTTACTGTATATGAAATAGTCTATGAAATATGATTTAATGTAATGTGTTTTCAATGAAATATGTTTTTTCTTTTTTCAGTCATATGTGATTGAGTGAAAAGACATTGTGATGAACACACACATACGTATATATATATATATATATATATATATATATATATATATATATATATATATATATATATATCTAGTTTCACTTCATATACCCAAAATGCTGAAATCTCAAATTTTAGCATTTCGAGTCCATGAAGCCGAAACTTTAGAATAGCGAAAGTGCATAAGCCGAATGCGAATATGCCGAATCCGCACTTATACAGTGAAACTACGTTATGGGAAGTGTTTGTTTGGGATGTTTCTGTTTGGACTTTCAGGTAAGTGAGTGTATTTGAGCGTTTTTGTAATGTGTGTGTGTGTGTGTGTGTGTGTGTGTGTGTGTGTGTGTGTGTGTGTGTGTGTGTGTGTGTGTGTGTGTGTGTGTGTGTGTGTGTGTGCGCGCGCGCGTGTGCAAGGGACTGTAAAATTGTGTGTGTGTGTGTGTGTGAGGTTTTTTTTTTCTGTTTGTGCGAACTCGGAGTTAGTATATATAAGTAGGGGGTATGGGGGGTGCAGCGGGACTTGCCCCCCTGCTTTTGTTTAGTGTAGGTATGTGTATGTGTGGTGTTTTGTTGTGTTTATGTTTTTTGTGGTGTAGGTGTTCTGGTTTGTGTGTGGCGTAGTGTGCTGTGTGTTTGGGTTTGTGATTTCAGCTTTGTCGGGTTTCGGCTTTATGGACTTGAAATGCTGAAATTCGAGATTTCAGTAGATATATATATATATATATATATATATATATATATATATATATATATATATGGGTCCCTATCACGCCATCAAAAACGAATTCTATCAAATGCATTTTCACTAAACATAAAATAGCGAACAGGCAAAATAGTGAAGCGGCTTTTCAGCAAATTCTTTCCCTGGGAAAGAAGTCACTTGGCCGCTTCATTAGTTTGCCGTGTTTTTGCACTGCAGTGTGGTCTTGGAGTGTAGTCTCAGAGATTCCCTTATCCGGTATGGATCCTGAATGTAAATGTGCAGTAGTTACTGACCTTAGGGTTAGGGTGCAGGTTAAGGTAAGTGCATATATAGTCATACATTTAGTGTACACCTTATGGTTAGAAGTAGGGTTTAGTTAAGTGCATATATGTTTATTTTTTTGGGGGGGGTTAGAAGTAGGGTTAAGTTAGGTGGATATGTGTTTTAAACTGTTTCCTTTTTTATTTTGGGTTAGAAGTAGGGTTAAGGTATGTGTAAGGTAAGGTATGTGTTGTAACTGTTTACTTTTTTTTTTTTTTTATTAGAACAGCAATTTCTTTCCCTATGAAAGAAATCGCCGTACTGAGCTGTCGATATTTTCAGCTTTCAATGAAATAGGGTCGATCAATCATCATTCGCTGTTTTCAGCGTTTGATGATCTGATATAGACCCTATATATATATATATATATATATATATATATATATATATATATATATATATATATATATACCTATAGACAGAGGCACAGTAAACTAAACTTTAAAAAGGGCACAGTATACTCAAATCAAGGGGTGGCGTAAGCCAAACACAATCGGGCTAGGCTTATAAATGCCCCAGGGCAGATAGCCTAGTATGAACCTATGAACCTGTATATATATATAAAATAGACATGCACAGATACATCCCTACACATACATACATGGTGATGTTTATCTATACCTATATCTATAAAGCAAATTAAAAAAGGCTCAATAAATGACACTATGTTGTATACGTTAAGTTTAGTTTTAGAGAGCAATTATTTTATGTTCCAGATTTATGTGTTAAAACAAACTGCAGAGGTAGCAATGGGGGGGGGGGGTTGGGAGGACAAGTTTAGTTATAGCTGTTCATTTAAAGAAAGTGATACTCTGTGATTTATTGATGATATTTTTATGGTTTGGGGTTAGTAATCAGGAGAGTAGAGCTGAATTTGTGAATCACATCAATCAGACTAGCAACTATTTTTATTTTGAGAAGTCCATTTCATATGATCATAGGAATTACAAGGCAACCAAGCTACAAGGACATTTCCACCCTGTCAATACCCATCCTTAGGCCTTGTCTCTCTTTTCAGGGAGGGATAGGCCAATCATGCCAGAGAGGAATTTATCACCCATCCACTTGCACATCTTTATTTTAAAGGCAGACATTGTGCCACACTGCTTAACTTGGGGATGGAGTTTGTTCCAGAGAAGAGGTAGGCACTGAATGACAAAGCTATCCCTCTTCCTGTTCTTATTTATTTATTGGAGTAGACTTGTCTCTGTCCCCAGTATTAGCTGGACTGTTTTTTTAATGAGGTGAAAGAGTTCTTGGCCAATGGATCCCATATAGCTCTACAAGCAAGGGACAAGGTACCCTCAAGGAGTCTATATGAAAATGAGTACAGGGACAAAGCCCCCACTCTTTCCTGATAGGTAAAGTCTTTTACACCCATTATCTTTTTAGTTGAAGACCACTGGCGTCTCACCAATTCCACGATATGCTTAGCAAGATACATCCTAAAGGGGATGTTCTACTCAATGATGGATCTAATCAGTGTGGGGTGCAAGAAGGTGAAGACTTTTATGTATATCTGGAATATGAGATGTGCAAGCAAAAGGATTTCCTAATCATTTTTACAACATGATGGTCAATGGTATGTGGGCCATTCACCCACATACTCAGGTTTCTCAAAACATTTTCATTTTGAACTAGTGTATTATCTATGCTATAAGTATGAATTATGGAATGCTTACCAAATGCTACAGTTTTGCACTTTTTGTTTTGAGTTTGAGCCCACGTTTGGTTCACCAGTTGTTGACAAGTACAAGTGCCTGATGAAATGCTTCACCCCCTCTTTCCTCTTATGTTCCATGATTAGATACCCATATCTACACCTCCTCCTCAAATCTCCTATGAAAAAGTCCTCAAGGCATTAACCAAGGCCAAAAACAATACTTTCATGGGGCCAGATAGCATACTGGGCTAACTACTGGTCACCTGTAATAGGATTTGTCACACACTCTATTCAATGTCATCCACCAAAGAAGCTTTCTGACAGACGAATGGAAGACAGCAACTGTCATCCTGTTGCACAAAGGTGGGGTGTCTATGGCTCCAGGAAATATTAGACCTATAAGTCTGACCAGCCTCATCTATGAGGCTATGAAAAGGATCATCATGGAATTAATAAATAAGGACACAGGTAACCCACAAACATTCAACCCAAGCATGTTCAAATTTGTTAAGAGCAGATCTTGCCTACTTAATCTAGTTAACTTCTTTGAGAAGGCTACTGAAAGAATGGATGAAGACAAATCAGTGCACATTGATTATCTAAACCTCACAAAGGTGTTTAGTAGCAAGCCGTACTCAGGTATAGTAGATAAACCATACCAGCTAAATGTTGATCCTTATGTGACTCATTGGATAGCAAACTGTCTTACAAACAGAACACAGAAAACTAAGGAGGTTTGCTCAATCTCCTCTAAAAGACTTGTCACTAGTGGTGTATCCCAAGGTTCAGTTCTTGGTTCACTCCTCTTTGGCATCTACTTCTCAGAGGTCAAAAATAATGTGAAGGCTTTATGGCTCACCATGTTTGTAGATGACTCTAAACGTGATGCCTTCATAAACTCCACAAAGGACACCAAGATTCTCCAAGAGGGCCTTTCCTAAACCAATAGCTGCTGTCAAAACCATAGACTAAAACTGAATGCCAAAAAATGTATAATAGTATTCTTCAGCAAGAATGAAGTCCCTTGTAATGATCACATTGACAGTACTCCCCCGAAAATTGATCCAGTAGCTAGGGGGGACTTGGGAACATATGTAGACAATGAATTATCCTTTGATCACCACATATTCACTATTGTAAGAAAGTGCTTTATCATTGTACAATTTATTACTAAGGGTATGACATCCAGGTCCAGTGTTGTTATCATTCCACAGTATTTCAGACTAATCAGGCCAATCACTGAATATAATGCCACCTTCACTATGTACTTGTCCAAAAATCTGGCACAACTTGCATGCCCACAATGCTTTCTTACTAAGAAAATCAAGGGCTTAAATCATAAAGGCTATGCATGCTATCTCAGAGTCTTATTATTCTTCTAAGTGTCATACAGGCTACTGAGGGGCAACCTCAGCAGACTCCATCCTGTCCACCTTACTGCACATTTGCTAGTCCAATGCAGGCATAAACACCTTCTCAAGAAATTTAAATCTTTTAAGATAAATAGAACATATTGGAGGGAAAGCTGTGTATCATAGAGAATACCACTTCTTTGGAATCATATTCCTCTCCACATGAAAGAAAGGACATCTCTTACACAATTCATATGTGATTTGGATAAATAAATGACAAACCTCAGATTCAAAAGGAAACAAAACATGTACTTGAATAACTTTAGGGGTGAATTAAATAAACTTGAAAGAAGAATGATTTTAAATTACAGGACGTTACATCCTAGGGGTATGAATTTAGATGTTAATTTGATAGTATAAATTTTGTATGTCTAGGAAGTTATTTATCTTGTATTTATATTTAAAGGTATTTATGGGATTGGGATTGAATAAGGATATATATCTTTAAATGATTAATTGTTTAATTGGTTAAATATGCACTGGCTTTGTACAAATTTGACCACATTATAATGGTTAGTTATTCCTAGAAGGCAAATGGCTGAGGTACTAGAATAAACCAAAGTGTGGTTTATACGGCAAGGCTGTTTCATTTTTTCTGTTTTTTTATTCAAGTACTTGTTTTGTTTCCATTTGGATTTACATTATGTCATTGGATTCAGCTTCAGCTATGCCTGGAGTTTTTCAAGACACTACAACCCAAGATAAGGTGCTGTTCATGGACATTCTAAGAGAGAGGAAATCCAAGTTAGCATCTAAGGATCCATGATTACTGATGAACAAAGACGACCTTAGTGGGAAATTTGAAAAGTTGGACCGACTAGTGATGAAAGAAGTGACTGTTTTTTATGATGTAAAGGGATTAGAAGAGTACATTGCTCTAAATATCATGCTGAGGGCTTTGCGAGTGGATTGCTTGCCAACAGGTGATTGTGGTGAAGAGGAAAATGATTTACTACAAGAATGGAAATTCATTTCATTAACTTGCACTTTGGGGAGGTTCCAGATATTAGTAAAATGTAACCTGAGATTACAGGACAGGTTACAAATGGAGAATATGGGGTTGCAGGATGCTTTAGTAAGGGAGGCATCTGATAGAAGATATCTTGAAAAACTGAATGAAATAAAAATCAAGGTTCAGAAAGTCAAAACTGACGTTGTGGAGAGGAAAAAGAAAAGGTTGAAAAGGGACATTAGAGACATTGAAAATAACTTGGTATATTCTTAGCAGTGGAAGCCACGCTGAGGTAGCTCTAAGGCAAGGGGAGGAGCTAGCCATTCCAGGGAAGTACTCGAATCTTCTGTTTTGTCAGTTGTGATGGCTCTAAGTAAAAAGAGTGCATTGTTTGAGTATCTTCAGCTAGGAGACACTGAAAACTCTTCAGAGAATATGAATTCATCATATGCCACCCTTTTTTATCAGAACGAGCATGAATAGGGAAGGACAGGATGTGGAACAGGCAAGAGACATTACATTTGAATTCAGTCCTTTATACCTCCTCACCCTGTGTGGATGGGAATTTGGTTTCTGAAGTGAACAGTCTATGTAAGTTGAACATTTCCTCTAGTGATTTGCAAATTGTCAAGTTATCTGATTTAGTGATTCCAGAAGAGGCAAAAAATGTACTGTTAAGAGGTGTGAATTTTGTTCCAACTAGAGTGCTGTCTTTAGGGGACATTTTGTTTGATATGAAGAGACTTTGCCGGAAACTGCACCTTAGGGTGTGTTTTTGGGACAAGGGCACTTTAAATCAAAATATACAAAGTGCAATTACATTAGAGGTTGATAATGGACTTTTGAATGTTTTCTTACATGAGACTGAATTATTTAATGAACTATTAGTATTTAGGGATGGGGCGGTGGGGAATTGAGCTCAAAATATTGAAAATACTGAAGATGTCAAAAATGTAAATATTAAAAATGTGTTAAATGTTGTTGAAATGGTCACAAATGATTCTGGTGCATATGGAAATTATGCTGGTTTTTGCATGGGTTATGGTAGACTGACTGTTGCTAGGGTAACCTATACAAGCTACATCATGTCCCCAAACATTTTGTGTACTATATGCTTATTTGAAAATGAACATGATTTTTTTTAAGTTCTTAGACAAAAATTACAATTTAACTAAGGTGAAATAGATGAATTTGCAGGGAATTTCATGAAAACATGAGTAATTGTGTTTAGATAAGGAGACAAATGTGGTATTTGGGTTATTTTGAACAAAGTACAATACTGTGAAATGGTTAATAAGCTTTTATGCAATACTGAGGAATATGCACAATTGATTAACAATCTGGTTAAAGCGTTTAATTCTGAGTTGCATGAACTGTTAGAAAGAGGGGAAATATTAAGTTTCCTGGGGGATAAAGATGTTAAAAAGTTATATGTTATCGAATGCAAGGACCTCAAGTAATATGCTATTCCTAAGATACATAAGAGGTTGTCCAACTCACCTGATAGACCCATAATTTCAGGGTTAGGCTCATATCTGCACAATATGGGGACTTTCTTGGATTTTCAGTTTAAATAAATATTTGCATAAAGTACTGTCACATATAAAAAAATACAGCAGAGTTCTGTAGTCTTTTGAGGACAATTAAATGGCAGGAAGAATACTAATGGGCCACTGTGGATGTTAACTCATTATATGCAAATATTGAGTTGCAATGGGGGTTGGAAGCAATGAATAAGATGATGGGGAAGATCCACAAACCTCCTTTTTGTTATCCATTTAAAATTTTGTCTCATCCATAGTTATTTTTGTTGGGAGAAAGAGATCTTTCTACAAAGAAGGGTGACAGCAATGGGGACTCCTCATGCCCCCACTTATGCTATTATATATATGGGTGAGTTTGAAAGACAATTTGTATACCCAACAACCTTTTTTAGGGTAAAGGTGGTTTGTTTTAAAAGGTTTATTGATGATTTGATTTTTATTTGTAAAGGTAGCAAGGAACAGTTTTAGGAATTTATTGTTGAGTTATATAGTAATTCACATGGGTTAAAATTTACTCATGATTTGGGCTTCGATTCTATTGCATGTTTGGATGTAGAATTTTATATAGGAGATGATAAGCCTATTTAGTATAGATCTTTTAGAAAGGAAACTGTTGTTAACAACTTCCTTCATTCTAGTAGCATTTGATTATGTTGCACTTAGGAGAATCTGTTATAACACCTCAGAGGAAAGGTTGAGGAAAGATAAATTGGATGAGGTAAACAATAGATTCTTGGATAGAGGTTATTTTAGGGACCTACTGAATGATGCCAAGAAAAAGGTGTCACAAAAAGTAGTAATGAATAGAAAGTTTTGATATAACCCATGACAGGGAAAGAAATGATAAAAGGTTGTTTTCTGTGACTAAATTTTCTCCCTTCTCTTAAAGATTGAAAAGAGTGATAAAGGATCTTTGGCATATGGTGTGCCAGGATGCCATTGTGGGAATGTTGTTTCTCAAACATGTGACCTTTTCTTATGGGAGATACAGTAATTTGAAGGCATTGTTGAGCTCTAATCTTGGGTTTATAAATAAGGGTGATAGGGTTGATGCTACAACACGTGGAAGTTGTAAAGTTTGTATTAAAATGAGAGGTTTAACAGGAATGAAAATAAATGGTAGGAAGTATATAACAATGGAAAGATTCAATTGTGAATCTTATGGCGTGATATATGTGATTGGGTGTGGGTGTTAGAATAACAAATAGTATATAGGACAAGCAAAACCCTAGGTTAAAGTTAGAATTTTGGAGCATTTGTGTGACATCAGAATGCGAAATTCTAGTCGTTCTGTTGCACAACATTTTTCTATAGCACATGGAGGATCGAGTGAGAGTTTCTTTTTTAGTGTTTTGGCCCATCCCCATTTGCCCAGAAGGGATAACTTTAGGAATGAATTAAATAAACTTGAAAGTAGAATTATTTTGAATTATAGGAAGTTACATCCTAGGGGTATGAATTTAGATGTTAACTTGGTAGTATAAGTTTTGTATGTCTAGGAATGTATTTATCTTGTATTTGTATTTAAAGATATTTATGGAATTGGGATTGAATAAGGGTATATATCTTTAAATGATTAACTGTTTAATTGGTTAAATATGCACTGTGCTTGTATAAATTTGACCACAGTATAATGGTTAGATATTCCTAGAAGGTGAATGGGCGAGGTACCAGAATAAATCAAAGTGTGATTTATACAGCAAGGCTGTTTCCATTTTTTATGTTTTTTATTAAACCTCAAATTCAATCCTGGCTTAGTACCCTTCTCTTTCATAGATATGGGCAACATGGACATTTTCTGCTTATCTCTGTGTTAATCATACTTAAAATATAAGGGCTGAAAACTTCTTGGAAAGGTATAGCTAAACTTCTAAGGATCCTCATCGATAAATAGGCTAGGAAGTACCTATGAACCTAATTATGTACAACAGCTGAACTTACAAATAGTCAACAATATAATTTCACAGCCATTATTGTTATAATCTCCCAAGCAGATCTTTAATTAGTTTGCCATAGCTAGCAACCCTCGCACATTGGCACTGTGTGGCGTGACTTGCTGGTACATCTGTGTAGTTGCCAATTGCCATTATAGTAAAACATACTAAAAGTACTACACAAGCACAAATTACAGCCATTTACACAGGCATGTGATTACTGATAGGGACTCCAAGCAGGATAATAGCCAAAGTATACAAGTGACACTTCACAAATTCTGCAGTATGCTTATACAACAAAGAACACTTTGGCCAGTAAGTACACATTAATAGCATTATTATTTAAAATGCAAGAATGACACTGGAATGGTACTACATCCAAAAGTAAGACTAGAAAACAAATCACAAGTAAAATATTAATTAAAACAATATGCCATGGTATGTATTTGAAATCAAGACTTACTAAGGTACGACCATTGTCTTTCTGAAACAACTTCCTGAATTCCTCTAAAAGGCACTGTTTACCACATTATCAGCCAATGAAGCACTGTCAACAAAGGCTCCATGTTCATCTAAAGCTACAGTACCAGTAGGGTATTCTGGAGACCTTCTAAAAGGCAACAAGTAGTGATACTTTTAGTGATTTGTTACTGCAAGGCAATACTTCAAGCCTATGAATTCTGCTAACGTGATATGAACTTGGTCCGTTCTCAGAGAGTTGATATTGCTTTACTTCACACAAGGGTTCAACTTTAATATATTAACTGGAGTAAAAGCATATGTAATAATATTACAACAGGGTGAAAAAAAACTGTAGTGGTATTAAAATACAGAACGTGTTTGTAACTAAGGACAGTGTATTCTGGAAATGGGAAGGGATTAATTTCCTCTAGATAGCATTGGAGAGTAAAGACTTTAATGTTTTCTACTTCCATAGTTATATAATAAAGGACAAGACTTTCTTGCACAGTTATTATACTGAGTACTTGCACCACAACATAAATCTGCATGTCTTTAAATTTCATCACCACAGTATCCTTCTATATTACATATTAACTTGGGTACTTGGTCTCTGTATGGTTTGAGGTGTGCGTGATACACAATTTTGTCCTAACACTTACTCCTGCCCCAACAAAAAATAGTGAATTTCAATAGGGAAACTTAGTGGAAATTTTCTGAGACTGTCCATCAGAAGCGAATGATGTAGAACTGGATTCATGCAGTCTTAGGCAGAGATCGGCTGAGATATGCTGTAATCAAAGAACATTAAAAAATACCCAAGCAGAGCTCCACGTGGTCCTGCAGAGGGGTCCTGGCAACAGAGAACTGAAAGAAGCGACCACTTTCCAGATTTAAGTATTTTTTGGCTTTTTTTATCTGCATTGTCCTCTCTGGCTTTCATTTAACTAGATATAACTGTTTTTGTGTCTATCTGCTGATTTCTGAAGTATCTGCACTTAAAAGTAGCATTTTGGTCGACTCTGGTCGATTAATACTGTTTTTTGTTAATTTAACTGCTGAGGCTGCCCACTAAAGTGTGCTAGCCTGTGTAAATCGATTTTACTGTTTGCTTAATTGCATTTCTGTGTGCTTTCCTGAAAAACAAAAAAATACTCCTTGTTTTCCCGCCTTTGCTCGACTAGTTAAGACCAGTATACAGGCTTTGCTGTATTCTGGGCTGTGTGTAGTTCCTGTGTTGGCCATTGCCTTACTTGGATAGAAGGAAGTTTCTGAGCTCACCAGTGGGAGTGGGGAGCCTTGAGCAGCCTATCTGTCCCTGGGGGAAGTGACCTCAGCACTTGAGCTGTAAATCATTGGTTGCTTTGGACCATTTCTAGCTCTTTTCAAGTTCCCTGTATAAAAATCCGCCTCAGGGCGATTTTTTCTGGCTATATACCCAAGCAGAGCTCCACGTGGTCCTGCAGAGGGGTCCTGGCAACAGAGAACTGAAAGAAGCGACCACTTTCCAGATTTAAGTATTTTTGGCTTTTTATCTGCATTGTCCTCTCTGGCTTTCATTTAACTAGATATAACTGTTTTTGTGTCTATCTGCTGATTTCTGAAGTATCTGCACTTAAAAGTAGCATTTTGGTCGACTCTGGGCGATTAATACTGCTTTGTTAATTTAACTGCTGAGGCTGCCCACTAAAGTGTGCTAGCCTGTGTAAATCGATTTTACTGTTTGCTTAATTGCATTTCTGTGTGCTTTCCTGAAAAACAAAAACAAAAAAAATACTCCTTGTTTTCCCGCCTTTGCTCGACTAGTTAAGACCAGTATACAGGCTTTGCTGTATTCTGGGCTGTGTGTAGTTCCTGTGTTGGCCATTGCCTTACTTGGATAGAAGGAAGTTTCTGAGCTCACCAGTGGGAGTGGGGAGCCTTGAGCAGCCTATCTGTCCCTGGGGGAAGTGACCTCAGCACTTGAGCTGTAAATCATTGGTTGCTTTGGACCATTTCTAGCTCTTTTCATGTTCCCTGTATAAAAATCCGCCTCAGGGCGTTTTTTTCTGGCTATATACCCAAGCAGAGCTCCACGTGGTCCTGCAGAGGGGTCCTGGCAACAGAGAACTGAAAGAAGTGACCACTTTCTAGATTTAAGTATTTTTTGGCTTTTTTTATCTGCATTGTCCTCTCTGGCTTTCATTTAACTAGATATAACTGTTTTTGTGTCTATCTGCTGATTTCTGAAGTATCTGCACTTAAAAGTAGCATTTTGGTCGACTCTGGTCGATTAATACTGTTTTTTTGTTAATTTAACTGCTGAGGCTGCCCACTAAAGTGTGCTAGCCTGTGTAAATCGATTTTACTGTTTGCTTAATTGCATTTCTGTGTGCTTTCCTGAAAAAACAAAAAACAAAAAAAAAAATACTCCTTGTTTTCCCGCCTTTGCTCGACTAGTTAAGACCAGTATACAGGCTTTGCTGTATTCTGGGCTGTGTGTAGTTCCTGTGTTGGCCATTGCCTTACTTGGATAGAAGGAAGTTTCTGAGCTCACCAGTGGGAGTGGGGAGCCTTGAGCAGCCTATCTGTCCCTGGGGGAAGTGACCTCAGCACTTGAGCTGTAAATCATTGGTTGCTTTGGACCATTTCTAGCTCTTTTCAAGTTCCCTGTATAAAAATCCGCCTCAGGGCGTTTTTTCTGGCTATATACCCAAGCAGAGCTCCACGTGGTCCTGCAGAGGGGTCCTGGCAACAGAGAACTGAAAGAAGCGACCACTTTCCAGATTTAAGTATTTTTTGGCTTTTTTATCTGCATTGTCCTCTCTGGCTTTCATTTAACTAGATATAACTGTTTTTGTGTCTATCTGCTGATTTCTGAAGTATCTGCACTTAAAAGTAGCATTTTGGTCGACTCTGGTCGATTAATATTGTTTTTTTTGTTAATTTAACTGCTGAGGCTGCCCACTAAAGTGTGCTAGCCTGTGTAAATCGATTTTACTGTTTGCTTAATTGTATTTCTGTGTGCTTTCCTGAAGAAACAAAAACAAAAAAATACTCCTTGTTTTCCCGCCTTTGCTCGACTAGTTAAGACCAGTATACAGGCTTTGCTGTATTCTGGGCTGTGTGTAGTTCCTGTGTTGGCCATTGCCTTACTTGGATAGAAGGAAGTTTCTGAGCTCACCAGTGGGAGTGGGGAGCCTTGAGCAGCCTATCTGTCCCTGGGGGAAGTGACCTCAGCACTTGAGCTGTAAATCATTGGTTGCTTTGGACCATTTCTAGCTCTTTTCAAGTTCCCTGTATAAAAATCCGCCTCAGGGCATTTTTATGCTGGTTACGATAGCGCAGCAGCGGTTATACAGGTTTAAACTATTTCTGGCTCCGCCAAGTCTGCTCTTCAATTTTTCCCTTAGAAGCTCTACTCAGTTTATTTAGCTGTATATATTAGCACTTGTTTTCGGAACTTCTATCCTTAGCAAGCACTCATAATAAAATAAGCACTCTTATCCTAAAGTAAGCACTACAGGCATCCACTACCCCCTGTGAATACCCACTTCCCTTAAAGGCACAGCACTCCTTATAATATTCTAGTATGTCGAGTGGTAGACCACTAGCATCCTCTTGTTCAGCTGGTTAATCTGGGAATCTTAAGACAATGTTACAATTGTCTCATGTACACAGACAACCCTCTCCTCCTTCCTACTAACACATATACTTGTGAGAGATGCAACTATATAGCCAGACTGGAGGCTGAACTCTCTCAACTCAGGACTGGCAAGACCAGACAGGAGGAGAAGGTACCCACACCCGAAGCAAAACCGGTCACACATAAAACCACCACTACTACAAACCAAACACATAAGAACACAAAGACATACTTGGAGGCTCTTATAAAAAACTTACCAAAACAACAGAGGCCTCCAAAGCAGACACCCAGAAATACACCCCCACAAAACGAAACACCTACAACACATACCTCAAGCAACAGGTGTGTCACACAATCACAGCTCCTAAGGCAAAACACTATGCCGGAGACATTAGTAATAGGTGACTCTATAGTCAGACACACCGACGTTCCACTTACCAGGCTGAATAAGGAGAGGGTAACAGTGAGCTGCCTATCGGGAGCAAGGATCCGCCACATTACACACGCACTCAGGTCACTCCAAAGCAAGTACAAGTATGATGCAGTCATTGTCCATGCTGGTGTGAATGACCTGAGACGTACCTCCCTGGACTACATGAAAAGAGACATTGAGGAGCTCTCCGATTATGTAGCCCAGACTGGTATGACCCTGACCCTGAGCAGCATCCTGCCTTCACCAAGAATGATGCCTCAATACAAAGACAAAATGATCAGTTTTAACAATTGGCTTAATCACTGGTGTCATTCTAGGGGGATCCAATGTCTGTCAGCCTGGGATGACATGCTGGATAGGCCACGTTGCTTCGCAAGGGATGGCTTGCACCTGTCACCACTGGGCTTCCGGATACTGGCCAAGGCTCTTACCACCCCCATAGTGCCTTTTTTAGGCAATGCTCAAAAGACAAATCAACCTCCATAAAAAACAAAAATGGAAAAAAATTAAGGGTAATGCTGCTCAACGCCAGAAGTCTAAATCTCAAGATGCAGGCATTCGAAGCACTTCTCAATATGGAGAACATTGATGTCTGTGCAGTAACTGAAACCTGGTTCAAGACTCCTGAGAGCACTCCAGCGCTACCAGGCTATACCTCATATCATGCGTTTCGGCCTCAAGTTCCAGGCCGAACCACAAAGGGAGGGGGAGTGTCCATTTTCATAAAGGACACCTACACCTCTCGATTGATGGCTACCCATGTAGCATCAGAAACCACACAAGTTTTACTCACCATAGGCAAAACTGCCATACAACTGGTTGCATGTTATAGAACACCCTCCCAATCCCAGGAATCCCATCAAGCATTCCTGAAAACACTGGAGGATATGAATGTCACACCAAACACCATCATATTGGGTGACTTCAACTACCCCAACATAGACTGGGCCCACTATTCTAGCCCTAACACCCTAGCCCAAAGATTCCTGGAATTCATTAACTCAAATGTTATGGAGCAACTGGTCACTTCTCCTACGAGGAGAGATAATATACTTGACCTGATTATCACAAACATGGGGTCCAAATGCTCCGCACCGGATATAAACCCCTCACTAGTAAGATCTGATCATAAACTGATCACGTTGGATGTACATATCCCACCCCACCCCCAGAACAAAAGACTACAGTGAAAAACTTTTCAAAAGCTGACTTTGCGCTCCTTAAGTCAGAAATGATATCCTTTAAGCCTACTGGGTTAATGGAAACCACATCCCAAAATGCTGAATCCTTCACAAAAGCCTTCTACGGACATCTCCAAGAATGCATGGATCAAGCAATCCCAACTAAAACCAAGACCCTCTCCACCAAGGGAAAACGCCCGGTTTGGTGGAGCGCCGCTATAAACAAACTGTACAACAAAAGAAGGAAGCTACTGCAGGACAAAGCCAAATCCCACAAAGGAAAGGCTTCCCTGATCAGCACAAGTAAAAAACTATGTTCTCTCATAAAAACATCTAAAGCAAACTTTGAGAAAAAGATTGCCAAGGATACCAAAGACAATCACAAGGCCTTCTTCAATTATGTCAGAACCTTGGGAGGAAATTCTCAGATATGCTCTGAGTTAGTACACAACAACAAAAAATTCACTGACCCTACCGACATTGCCAATATTCTGGCAGATAGGTTCAGTGCAAACTTCTCCCCTCCCTCACCCCCTAAAGATGAAGTAATTATCCCTGCTGAATGTAACCTACCTGTCATCACAGACATACAGGTGAAATCAGCACTCAACAAAGCAAAAAACACAGCATCTATGGGACCCGATGGTATCCCCGGTTGCGTGTTATGTGAACTTCAAGATGAACTAAACCCGCACCTAAGAACGCTATTCAATCTTAGCCTCACTACAGGATATGTACCTGAACACTGGCGCACAGCAACAGTGGTCCCACTCCACAAAGGGGGAAATTCTACTGACCCTGGTAACTACCGCCTCATAAGTCTGACCAGCCTGGTCTGCAAGGCTATGGAAAGAATCATCATGGAACTCATAAATGGCGACATTGGGGATCTGCAGACCCTTGATCCCACCCAGTTCGGTTTTGTAAAAGGCAGATCCTGCCTCTTAAACCTGGTCGACTTCTTCGAGACAGTCACTAGTGCCATTGACGAGGGCAAGGCTGTCCACACTGCCTACTTGGACTTGGCTAAAGCCTTTGACACGATACCACACTCTGGCATCATAGACAAGCTCAGCAGCCTAAATGTAAATCCATATGTCACAAGATGGGTAGCAAACTGGCTAAAAAACAGAACCCATAAGGTCAAAATTGCTGGAGCCATGTCAGACTCAAAACCAGTCACGAGTGGTGTCCCACAGGGCTCAGTCTTGGGACCACTCTTATTCGGCATTTACTTCTCAGATGTGAAAGCAAATATGGGAGGATTATGGCTGACAAAGTTTGCAGATGACTGCAAACTGGGTGCCATAGTTGATTCACCTGCTGACACACACATCCTACAGAAAGGTCTCACTGAAACGGACAACTGGTGCGGAATCATGGCCTCAAACTTAACGCCAAAAATGTATAGTCATCCCCTTTGGGAAAAACAAAGTACCCACAAATTATCACGTAGACAATAACCCACTGAATACGGAAGAAGTAATCAGAGACCTGAGGACTCAAGTCGATAGTGACCTCTCCTTTGACAACCATGTTGCCAAAGTGGTCAGAAAGACATTCTACCTTGCCCATCTCATCATGAAGGGATTCTCATCCAGATCAAAGGAGGTCATTGTACCTCTATATTCCTCCCTTGTCAGGCCCATGATTGAATATAATGCTCCATTTGGGATGTATCTCACCCGGCACATGCAACAACTGGAAAGACCCCAGAAGTACCTCACCAAGAGGATCATAGGTCTCAAACATGTGCCTTATCCAGCTAGATTAAAGAAACTCCAGCTCTATTCAGTAGCATACCGCCTGCTCAGAGGTGATTTGTGCCTAACATATAGGGCCATGTCCAACCAAGAACTGATGGACATGCTCCATCTCAAAAAATCCAAATCCACCAGAACCACGCGAGCTAAAGATTTCAACCTCTGCACAAATATGAATAGGACATGCTGGAGGGATAGATTCATAACACAGAGGTTACCCATACTCTGGAACAAAATCCCAGTTCATGTGAGACAGAGCCCTTCATTGGCACTGTTCAAGAAAAATCTCGATGCATGGATGGGAGATCGCAAGTTTACCCCGGGAGTCACCTCAGTGTCACTACTAGACAGAGGTATAGTTTACTAAATAATGGGGTCCCACATGTGTCACTACTAGAGAGGCGCAACTATATAATACGGGGTGGCGGAAGCCACATCACTGTTGGCTAGGCTTATAAATGCCCCCGGGCAGATAGCCTAGTACACTACTATGAAACTATGAAACTATGTTTAATATCAAACAGTCTGCAGTGGTCATGGGCTAATCTAACTGCTGACATAACACCAGTGACTTCACTAATCTATTCCATAGAAATATTTATTTATTGTTTAAACACCTTTATTGAATTATCACTTGTGGCATAAACAGACATATATTTATGTAAATGTAATCAAACCATATTAACAAGTTCACATTTAGAAACATTATAGGATATATAACAAAATATGTGATGTATAATCTAAGCAACATTACATAAATTATTCAGTTCCTGCCTTCACTTAAACCTCATTCCTTCTCTAAAACATTTTTCTGTATGTATCGTTCCCACAATTTTCATTTTTTTCTACTATATAGATATTTAACAATCAATGTGAAAGGTAGTATGTAGTTCTTAAAACTGAATGTGCATAAGGATAGACCATATCCACAAGTAAAGAAAACTAACCTTCTAATTTACATGTATACATCTGATACATTAGGCCTTAGGTGTCTTTTTTCATACTCACACAGAAATGTTTTCATAGTTTGTACAGTCTCAAAAAGTGTCACAAAATGTTTCTTTTTGAGTAAAATAAATGCTCTTGCCTCATAAGCTTTTGTCTCCAAGGGTAAAATTATATTGCTCCATACCTCGTATCTGTTTAGTTCCTTTTCCATTTTGCACTGTATTCTTACTACAAATCATCTTTTCCCACCATCTTATTTTTTCCTGTCCCTCGCTCCCTCTCGTATCTCTGCATACATCTTCTTTTTTCCCTTGCTTCCTTCCAGCATCTTTTCTTCATCTCCTTTGTTTATTTTCTCCATATCCCCCCATGAAACCTCATGCTCTGGATCACTTTGGTTTATTAATTCCTGTAATATATCTTCCCGCAGCCCTCCTGAATGGAGGGTTGTTACTATACATTCCTCTGTGGCTGTCTCCTTGGTTCTTTCAAATAATTTCCTCTGGAACACTTCCTCTGAATCCATCTCTACACTACATACTACTTCTAGGCTGGCATTCACCTCCACTCCCTTCTACTGCTGCTGTTCTATTTCTCGCACCATCCTCCCAGCTGCCTCCACTCTAGGAACGGGACATATGCAAGAACTCGTGTTCAAACAACAATGTACCGATTGCAAGAGTGGAGGAAGTTCCCTGATGCCCTGTCCAAATTTTCCTGGTTAATACAAATACCACCTCCCTCCTATGAAAAGAGGCCACAATCCCAGGGGAACTAACTTGGTTAACAAATGAAAAATAAATAAACATGAGATTTATGTCAGAAGGCATGACCTTGATCTAGGTTTAAAAGGTAAACTGCTTCATAGTCATAAATTATCAAGTGTTAACCCTCAAAGTTCTTGGAAACATTGTGGAATGTGACTTAAGATATATCTGAATGATACATATATGCCTGTAAATACAGTATTAAACTTTTATAGTCCAAAAACGCAAGAACATCTTCTTTATTTATCTTAATATTGTTATTTCTGCAGTGCTCTAGACATACAATTAGTATTTTATCTGATACAGCTGACTTGTATGTAAAAGTACTGCAGTAATTCCATATGCAGATGCGTGCGTGCACTTGTCCGTGTGAGTGTGTGTGTATTTGAATTACTTCTGCATGTGTGTGGGAGACAGAATAAGGAGATGCTAAGCCAATGCAATTCATGTGCTGACAGAGGTGATTACTACAGGAAAGTGCTGATTAGGACTAATGGTAACACTGCTCGATTCAGAGACATGCATATTGTCCAGTAATGAGGTCCTTCCTCATTGCAGCTAATGTGTCTTTGAATTGCATTTCCATGATCATAATTGCAAATCTTAGTGCCCATAGTGGGGTTCTTTATGGATCCCAGGGATAGTCTATTCACTGTAAGCTTGTAGTCACCACAGGTCATAAATGAAACATTAGACTTCATAAGAAAAATTATGAGGATTTAAATCTATGACTGCATGAATTTTCAGAGCAAATGGGAGTGATATTGGTTTGAAAAACATTGGAAATGCATTGCTATTCATGTGAATATATGTAATAGTGGTTATTTATTTAGTTGTTATCTGATAATTGGGAAGGTATACTGGTCCAGGCACCCCTTCAGCCACAACTCAGGCACAAAGGCAATTACAAATGAATATAATGTGCACTAATACACACATAGGATAGCACTCATAGTCATTGCACTTAGGCATAGTGGGAATTTGCACTGGCTGTGCAATACAGAAACACGAGCTGCACTTAGGAGATATAAATGAGGAATATGTGAAAAATCCTTGACTATCTAATGTAAATTAGGAGCTCTTCCCAACTTTGTGCAATTCAGTCATTTTTTGATGTGCATCTCAGCCATGCATAGAAGAGTTATGGAAGTGAGGTTGTGTCTTTTTCATTTGCTTTGGAATCAGCAGAGATGCTAGTGCTTGCTGCAGTTTAGCTCCCATTCTGAGGTACTCATTCAATTGTGCCAAAACCAGGTGCATTCAACAGTACTTGCCAGCAGAAGCTGAAGCTTTAGACAAAGGCTGACCCATAAGAACTTTGTTGATCATGAAATCTTGGACAAGTTTAGAGTGAACAGGTACATAGTATGGGCTTTGGTGAGTTTGCATGGGTCACAGATGGGGACTGGGGGATACATGGCTTTCCTATACCTGTGGATACCAAAGTGTGTATAGCCTTCACTATATTTGCCACTGGGACCTTCCAGATCCAAACTGGGGACCCACTGGGGATCTCACAGGTTTATGCCTCAAGGATATTTTGGTAGTTTCTTGACATACTCTTGGCAGATGTGGACAAGTACACCTATTTCCAACTGCTACCTCAGGACCAAACCAGTACCATGAGTGCTTTTTATGGGACTGCACACTTTTCTGAGGTGTCTGGTGTGATAGATTGCAATCATGTCACCATTAGTGCTCCATCTGGACCACTGAAGGAGTGTTACTGGAAGAGGAAAGGGTACCATTCCTTTAAGTGTCAGGTATTGTGTGATGCATGAGGGTGCAGCACCGATGTGTCAGCCCAGCATCCTGGCAGTGCCCATGATTTCCATGTATCACATAAAAGCTCACTCTACTACCTCTTCCTGCATCGTAGGTTTCCTTCTGGTCATCTAGTTGATAAGTACAAAGTATTTTAATATTTATAATCATAGTTATTTCTGTATCTATAGAGTGTTATAGGTAATATTGAGTAATCATCCTCCTTTTGGTCATGCCTCCTGTCCCTGTTTTGTTTTGCAGTTGATGCAGGCTACCCAGTTGAGCCCTGTCTAATCATACCACTCTGTAACCCCCAGGGAGGACCATTTTACAATGTCCTGCCCCAGACAGGGATAGTCATTGAGCAAGTATCTGGCCTGGTCAAAGCTCATTTCCATTGCCTGTATGAGTTTAGGGATGTCCTTCAATATGACCCTGCTACTAGATGCAGGATGTTTACTGCATACTGCATTCAACATAACATGATCATGCACTGATGTGGTGCACACTTGCTACAGCCAGTCACTGATAGTGGCAGTGCAACTCCCTCTATCATTCCTCACATTAGTGATGATAGCAACAGTGACCAGCCAATAGCAGTAACATGGCAACTCCTGTGGAATGCTCGTGCACAGTCTACAGCTCTGCAGGGGAAGAGGTGGCATCTAGTCCATAACTATGGGCCAAAACATTCATTTAGTGAAACTGCAAAAAGAATATCACAGATAATACTTGATGCATGGAGTGTTACTTTAAGCTATGCTGGGTGGTGTATGGTGAACCTACACTGTACATCAGGTATTTTTTAGATATCAAGAAAAAATATTTTCTTCCATAAGTTTTGTATCAGCCATCAGTTGTATGGTGCTGAGGAATAAGTGCACAATTGATAATTATGCTGGATTTAATTTGTGTGTGTTAAAAGCAGGTGTTTTGAAACATGTTTAGTACTATGTTGATATTTTCCACTGAAGTGTCCGGAACATAATATGATGAATGTTACTGTGCTGTACTTGTACTGCAAAAAAAAAAAAAAAAGATTTTTTTATCTCCCTTTTTCCCCCTGTAGTATTGTCTCTTTACTTTTTCAGATACCTGTAAGAAATTGAGAGGTCTGCAGAGAATGCAGTCAGCACAACATTGCATACTGTTCTTACTCATTTGGAAAATAAGGACTGTTATGCTCAATCACTGTTTATATATAGTTTGGCCATCTAACCAATGAAGCTCATTAATAAACTGTTCATACTGGGTATGCCACTGACTCTTTGTAATTGGTTCTTGGATTTTTTAACAGGCAGGCCACAGTCAGTCAGGCTGGAGAATAATATCTCTAAAACAATAATAATAAATACAGGAACTCCACAAGACTGTGTGCTGAGTCCAATGCTGTACACCCTCTTCACTTATGATAGCGTTGCTTCTCAACATGATACCAGTATTGTCAAATTTGCAGATGATATGACAGTCATTGGTCTGATTTCCAGGGTGATGAGTCAGCATATAGGAGAGAGGAGGAGAACCTTGTGAAGTGGTGTCAGAACAGTAATCTCTCTCTTAATGCCAGCAAAACAAAAGAGATGATCATTAATACATGAAGGAATAGAGGGCAGCACCTACCATTATATATTGGTGAGCCTGAGGTGGAAAGAGTGGCTACATTAAAATTCCTCAGTATTAACATCTCTGAGGACCTTACCTGGATTCATAACATCACAAATCTGGTAGGGAAAAGCCAGCAGTGACTGTATTTTCTGAGAAAGCTTATGAAGTTTGGCATGTCCAACACCATCCTCAGCAGGTTCTACAGATATCCAATTGAGAGGATTCTCTCCAGCTCTATTACAGTATGGTTCGGGAATAGTACAATACAGGATTGCAAGGCTCTGCAGCAAGTAATAAAAACTGTGCAAAACATCATTGGAGTAACATCCCCTGCAACGGAGGTCATCTATGCCAAAACAGTTTTTAGGAGGGCCAAAACATTATAATGGACACTACCCAACCATAACACAAATTGCTTATGCTGCTACTGTCGGGGAGATGTTACAAGAGCATGGTGGCCAGAACAACTAGGCTGAAATACAGTTTTATACTTCGAACAATTAGACTGTTAAATAGAACTCACATACTACCTCTCCCACCAGTATTGTAGGTTGGTTCACATTTGGAGGGAAACAAGCTTATTTTGCACAAATGTGCTCTTTTGCACAGTGATAATATTTACTGATGTTGGTATTCAGATTATTGTTTATTTGTTGTCTTAGTGTTGCTGGAGGACTTGCAGAATAAGAATTTCATTGTACTTTGTGAAACTGTCTTTAGTACATATGACAATAAAGATGAATTGAATTGAATTGAAATGCAGCATCGGTTGTGTCTAGAAAGTGACTGCTGGGTAAATATTATTTCCCTGTTACTAATGTTGAAAATGCAAGTAATATTTGGAAGGTGTTATACACAACATCCCCTAAGAATAGTGAGGGTGATGGTCCCACAGAATGAGAGCAAGGGCTGGCATATAAGCTTAATGCTGAGTACCTGCTGTGATGAGATCTACTGGATGGAATGGAACCTCTTGAAATTGACCTAACTGTGCTGCAGGACCTAGCCCTTAACTGAGAGGTTGTACCACATCTTTTGGAAGTCTGACGAGGCCTGGCTGCCTCCTTCTTTGGGAATTCAAATGAGTGTGCAGCACTTTCTTGAGATGTACATGGTGTCTGGCCTACTCATCCACCATGCATGTGGAAATTCACTAAGCACATCTACCTGTGTTCCCAATGTGTCTCTGGTAAGCCTTTATGTGTGTGAGCATGGAAGCAGATACAGATGCTGTGTGTGCAACCATAATGTGCATGAGAATCATTATGGCATTGTTCATGGCCTCAGCCATTCCCATTTACTGTTGAAATTCCTCCCACATACCCTGCAATACTATAATAATCTCTACCGGACTCTCATTGGCAGTAACCTGGTTTTGACTATGTCATTGCACATCCAGTAATAGGCAGCCAAGGCCGTGTGTGTCGCTGGAGATAATTGTGAAATATGTCTTTGCCTGTCCCCTCTGTTTACAGATGTAACAGTAAGCACCTCTGGAAGGGTCGTCTCTACAACAGGTTCAGAGTGTGCACAGGAAGCAGGTGCTGAGCTACATGGTATTAACCCCCAAATGCAATGACATGTCTTCGGTCTGTTGAGTTGGTGAGCCTTTGTCAATGGCTAAGGAGTTATCCACCTGCTGTGGTGTAGAGGGCCCTGGCAGTACTTTTCTTAACTGTGTGCCATGGTCCTCAGGCTGTGTCATGAGTATGAGAGTTATGGCACCATCATCACCATCGACAGCCATTTTACTGTCAACATCAGTCTGGTGTGCTAAGGCAGTTTATATAGTGGTTTCTGGTGCTGACCCTGTGAAAGCATATGTCGAGATGTGTTTAATGTGACTTGTACAGTTGGGATTACTTTTTTATGCATATGTAAGATGACCACACTTACCATATATTGTTTGTAAACTTTGTGCTGCACCTGATGCTGATGGCATACCTGATGATGAAACATATAAGGGTAATATGTACAGAGGGTTCATCCCACATACATGCTAAATTAATGTAGTGAAATCAGCTACACACCAACCTTCCACACTACCTACCTGTAGTTGTTGCAGGGATCTGAAAGCACTAGTGTTAATACCACCTCTAATGATTCCACTAGCATTTTCACCTGCACCAAAGTGATCAACCCTTACAGAGGAAAGGTACTCCTCTTTTGCCATTAAATTGCCACCAGGGCTGATACAGGCATTTGCATTTTGCCTAGCTTTTGTCCCGGCCTATCCCACCATGTCATTAGCTCTTTTCCTACACTGTACTAAGGTTTGATTCCTTCCCCACATCAGTTGTATCAACCACTACTTAATTCCATATCTTTGCTCTCTCTGCCTGTTGTGGACCCCCATTTCCAAAAAAAGACATTTTCCGTATATCCTTTGAGCATACATGAGGATGTGATTCTCCACATGACTGATGTTGTCTCTCCTGTGTCTGTTCCCTGCTGCTGCACATTTTTTAAGCTGAAATCACATATTGTGATAAGTCTATATTGTAGCGCTGAATATCACTAATTCAGTGCTCCAATATATCAAAACTACTACATCAGAATACAATCACAAAAGAAACATAAAAACATTCAAATAAAAAAAAATGTGTTTTTGCAGGTGGTCAAGCCACCTTGCACCCCCCCACCAATTAAATATACTATCTTTGATATTGCCCAACAGTGGGAAATAAGGAAAAACTCCATTCCCCACTGTTACTGATGTCGTAATAACAGCCAGCAACTCACCCAGTACCCAAATCGCACTCACACAGACATACATGAACGTATATATTCACACACACAAGCATTCAAACACATGTACACACTCATACATATGCATGAATTCACACACACACACACACACACACACACACACACACACACACACACACACACACACACACACACACACACACACACAGATAATTTATTTTCACTTGATTTTACATGCACTGACCAAAGAAGTTCAATGTAATGCAGAATCAAGCAAAAATTGAGCATATGACTTTCAAACAAATGAAAGACACCCATGACAATGCATACCAGTGTATTAAAAAAAGAAATAATAAGCATGTTGAAGCAGTACTTCTCTCTTGTGAGTTTCAGTTTTGTTGGCAATACTGCTTGTGTTTTATATTCCTCTGCTACAATAGTAACATATCCTGTATGTTTTTGCAGTGAGGGTGTGGTTAATAGTGTATTAAATAATAGGTCATGTATATCAGTACTTAATAAAATGAAGGTAGCCTGCAGTATAGTCCTGGCCATTACACATTGCCAGAGACCATTGCCTGCAGTTATCGACTTCACACATGCATATAGCAGTAAAAATGGCACATTACATATTCTTAAACATTTCATGACATTACAAAAACACTTTAAAATTTTATGTCTTACCAGTAAATACAGGATAATGTTGAACACCTGACACTAATGTACACTGATAAAAGCCTTTTTCAAAGAATTTCTGGTTATCCCTGTTTGTAATAAGCTATTTCAGTTAATTTTTTTCATAGACTTTTGCAGAAGTGCTGAGCTCAGTGATGCTTAAAATCAATGACTGAAGCAGGTTGGCAAATGTTAAGGCTTATTTGAGATGTTCCCAAGCAAATGAGGCTCGGCTACACTGATCTCTAAGAATCACATCATAGCACAGATGTTTCATCTCTTAAAGGTGTAAGTGCACTCAGTTCTCTGTGCATGAGCTGTAAGTAGCATGTGCATGCATGCAAGTGACATTTGCACCTCAGTTGCACTCCAGCATGCTACACCTTGTGCGTGACATACATGCATTTACAAGGTTGACTAAGGCCAGACATAACTCTCTTTGGCTGTTGTGATTTCACCTTCCTTTATTTCCCCTGCATGGTTCCAACCACAGTCATAGTCTCAAATTGAATGTAGAGAAATGTAATATCATTCCCTTCAGTAAAAACAATAAAACAATGTCCCTTTACACTATCAAATTAATAACAATATCCTATGTATCTATGAAGTGGTAAAAGATCTGGGATCACAAGTAGACTGCGACCTTAACTTTGACCACTATGTGCCTACTGTAGTCATGAAGGCTTTCTACGTAGCACACTTGATTAGCAAAGGCATAGTCTCTAGAGCAAAGGACTTCTTAGGGGACACCTATGCCTGGCTTAGAGAGCAATCTCAGACCCATACATAATGAATCTGCTGCACATCCGTAAATCAAACAGGACTAGAGCTACCTGTTCCAGGGACCTAAATATGGCCTGTGATTTGACTTGAGTAGGACATGCTGGAGGGACAGATTTGTCTTCCAGCAACTGCTGCATCTTTGGAATAGGCTGCCAATGCATGTAGCGCAGAGCACCACTCTGACACTGTTCAAAAGGAACCTGGACGGATATATGGGGCACCATAAATTCTTACTGGGGATAGCACCCACAACCCTCCTGGAAATGTGCAGCCATTACTAAATATAGTCCTGGGTATTGACTAGAGTTGGGATGAAACGACTATTCTAGAAATGATCTCCGGATCGATATCCTAGTAACCTCCTGTGATTCTATGATCCTGTTATTTCACAGAAATTTAAAATTAAGTATCAGTGAGATATTTATACAAAAATTGCTGTGTGTTTTCCCTGTTATCGCTACAGGAAACAATGCTAGAATATATAAACACCCATAAAAATGTGTAAAACACAACTACTATATTACACTCAAGAAAAGTTACCATTTATTTTCAAAACATATACAATTAAAAAAACGCTTTGTAATGCATGGGGGTATGGACTGTGCGGACTGTGCTGATAAATGTCCTGTTGCAATACAAACCTATTCTACAGTTATCATTTCAGTAGGTAGCACACATATATAGGTGTATGGGCTGGGCAGAGTGATGTCATACCCTAGTGGGTTTGGTTCACATCCTAGTATTCCCTGCCTCTGACTTATTTATACATCTCATTCAGAACGTGATAATTCATGGCAATGCAATCTGTTAAATTCCAGGTTTATGCCCTAAGCTGGTTCAAAAAAAGAGACCAAAATATTCCTCTACTTGCTGTAGTAGTCGTACCTGTGGAGGCTAGTGCAGGCTGCCACCTGTGGAAAATGACAGAAGACTGATGTATGGCAGGAGTTGGAGGGGGTCACCTGTCAGCCGTGACAAGAATGCCCTCCTCTGGAGAGCAGGTCCACCACAGGCACAATGATCTTCAGAGATGAAGGGGGGGATCTGTAGGCTGAGTGAGGAGGTAGAGGA